>NC_089192.1:1445145-1642910 GCF_947507565.1 Oscarella lobularis | reverse complement strand
TGCCTTATTGTAAGCCACATATGTGTGTAGTGTATGTGTGTATGTATATGAGTGAGAAATGGTTTGTACGTGCGGCGGCTCCATCATTGATAATGCCTGGAATTGCCTACACGTTTTAGTTGTCGAGCAAGAACTCGGCTCCTCTGATAGAGAACGTCGCCAAAGCCCTGTATGGTTGCTTTATTGAACTCCTTTCTGCAGAGAACATCAATTAAAGACAATAGTTTTATAACTAATAAGCCGCAGTTGGTACACCTAACTTTTCCATTTATTACAAATCTGAAAATGTCGGTATCTTTTATTTCAAGCAACGAAGTTTGAAAATGCGTAGCGCACAAGTACTTATAGAAAAGGTAAACTTTTCTTGATTACTTTATCCGATTATGCAGACATTATTTTACATCGTATGCAGCAAGGCGTGTACCTTAAAATGCACGACGTAGAACTTTTAAAGCATTTCATTATTTAAGAAGCATTTCATTATTTAGGAAGCATTTCATTATTTAGGACGCATTTCATTACTAGGGTCTTACACATTTCTTTTTTTGCTGCCTCCATAATTTTTGCTGAAACAACGCGTTTGTTTCTTGCCCTATTCTTTTGCCACTTCGGAGTTCTTCGCTTCTATAAAAGTAAAACAATACAAACGCATTTTGAAGGATGGCTTTTTGATGTATAAGAGAAAGTGCAAGAAATGTAAAATTCAGGAGAGAATCGTGCTGTTGCAGCCCTTCTTCAATGCGATGTACGTTATCAAGCACAAAACAGTCAGACCTATTCAAAATACCTATTTAGTGAGACCGACAATCTTCGTTTTTTCCAATTTAAAAAAATTAAAAGTTGAACTCTGGCATGAACAAAATCTTATTTTCTTTGTCGCTTGTAGGAATATAAAAAGGCGAGAAAATTAATATATGAGAACCGCAAAATGTTACAAATACCAGAAATCATTCTTACCGTTTCCATGCTAGTCTGTTTCTGGTGTGTCCGTGGTTGTGACTGTTTATCAACGGTTGTTGAATAGAGTCTTTTTTGGCGCGGGATTTGTCTTGTTCCATTTTAGACATAATGTCTCTAATGCAGAAATACTTTCGCTTCACAGCCGTCATTGTGCTCGACGCAGTGCCTTTTCTTTGAATGTTCTTGTCGACAAATAGGCCAGCAGTATTGCTAGGTGTGGCCAATGTCTTTCCGCGACAGTGCTTCTCCGGAAAGCAAACAATGATGTTTTTCCAATGTCTTATTGAGTTAAAGAATGTCGAAAAAGACAGAATGGCTTCATTGTCTTGGCATCTTCCTGAGATGCTGCCAGAGCCGAATGCAGTCAACACTTCTGCTGCAGACCGCGATAAGTCTCTTATGACGCAAAGAATTATGTGTACGAGTAGTAGAAGTAGGAGTAGAGCGAAGATACTGGGTTACCTGAGCCTCAGTTTCTGTTGCATTGAGATCCTCTTTGTCCGAAGTAGAAGAGCTTTCACCATCCTTGGGGCAAGATTGATTCGAGAGGAAATCGGCGCTGGTGTCGTCAAACGGTGGAGCTCCGGTAGCGAAGGCGAAATCAACATCCTGATCACCATGACGATCCTCGACGCTGATTGAAGCCTTGCGCCGTCGCGCGATAAGACTGGCTCGGACCCGTTTGCGGTCAGTGATCCATCCGATGTAGGACCCTTATCGCGATCAGTAGTCAAATTGGCGGTGTCGGACAAAAGTGCTTGAGTAGAAGAACGAAGATGAAAAACGTCGGGAAGATAATAGCGAACAATCCGTTGAACATGAGCCATGGACGATTTCTGCGTTTTCCAGAAGAACAAGCTCGTACGTAACGTCGGAGAGGTGGCATCAAACACAAAATTGGCCGTCAAAATGGCGTCGTAACTTCGGCAAAAGACCAGGGTTTTGAACGGACGTATGAAGTAGAACCAGAGAACCACGTTTGAAGGAAACGGCGATATAACGTGAGTCATAGTATCTCTTTCGGCGAACGTCGATTTCTGTTTGAGTGGCACGAGCCAACTTGAAGGCTCTGCGGAACTTTGAAGTGAGAACAATGCCGTAGTCGTTTTGTCGTCGGTTATTTTCTGTTCAGATCCCTACAGTGCGCTCGACGGAAGACGGGCGTCTCGACCGTGAACCAAGAAGAAGGGCGAATTGTTGATGGCGTCAATCATGCTTGTACGATAAGCGCATGCGAGTGCCTCAAAACACTGATTCCAATCCGTTGCCCGGAGTACTACTTCATTCAACAACAGCAAGATGAGCAAATCCAATTTCATATCATGCCAAATATTTCGGACACAAACTTAATATTAAACAGAACAAAAATTGGCGTTATTCCTTTTGCAGGAACAAACGGACATAGCGGAGAAATAGTCCAGTCAAGAACTGTTCTTAAAAGCAATCGGCTTGTTTCTAATCATCTTTACAGGTCTATCGTCCCTTATTACGGATGATGGGCTCAAATACGACTTCTAACCCTTTACGAGCAGAACAGTTTTGCTGAATTCAGGAGCGACACAGAGAGAAATTGTTCCGTTCTTACTACTTCAAAACAGGTGATATTAGAAGTATCATTCATATAAACGCTATCTACAACCAATAAATTCAAAGAATATGGGCTTATGTGAATCAGCGAGTAAATTATTCCATCAAAAGTGGTTTGAATGACCTAGTGGAGCACAGCAGAATTTCCCTCAAGGATATCAGCGGTAAATTTTCTGTATCCTCAGTTACAATGGAAATCAGCAGGATGGATAGATATAACGTTCTTTGTAGAATCATGGAACAGACACCTAATACCAGGTAAAAATGATAGCAATTATGCTTTAAATCCAACGCACCTGTGGCTTTTTTAAATCCATGAGTGCCCGACTATGTGATGCAACAGGAAATCAGACTAAAAGGGTGTGTCCCGAATACCGGACCATTTTGTTATACCATCACACGTCGGAGGTAAAGCTGATAAAGCTCCACTAGGAGAAAGCCATAGCGTCGGTGAAAACCTCTTGTCAACACCTCCTGAGAATAGTTTGGAACTTGAACAAGACAAAACACAAGTTTGATTAGAAAGAAATTTATACTCAAGCGGGGATCTCCTCTATGGAAGTTTGGACACGTGAACAGCCTGTTGGGACCCGTGCCGTACTCTATCACTCTACACGATGAAGGAATTTGGGAACAAAACATATGTCCAGGTACGCTTTTGCCACGCTTTAGCTATTTACGTGGCGGTAGAGATATTTCAAGCCTTCTAGATAGATATTCGTTAGTGCATGGTCATGAGAGCAGTGACGCGATAAATCCCATAATTCCCAGAACACAGACAGTGGCCGATCAAGTGGGGGGCATTGGGGCACGTGCCCCCCCTCACCTCCCCTCAAGAGGAGCATAGGCATCAAAAGACCTAAAACTCGCGTTTCCAAGTAGTGAAATAAGTGTAAATTGCATATTAGTGCTTCTATGGTACTTTGAGTCCTGACGCGTTATTCCTACGCGTTATCCCTACATCTTTAAACCAATTGAGTCACTGCCCATATAGGGTCAAATGCTGCCCTAATTGCGGGTGTGGTTCATGAGCTGGCCAAGCAATGACAATGACGACCTGCGGCTACCTGTCACATTTCATTTACATGTATACCTTGGCACCAGTTAGATAGGTAGAGCACGGACACTAGTATCCCATAGTATCCGTGGGTAGAGTTTGCAGTGAAAAAACTGCTGCAATTGGTTTGCTCACTTTAGGACTACGTCACACAGATAGCTCTAACAGGTGGGGCACTACTTACTGTTCATACTGTACAGTGCACCCACGCATAAACTTCCCAACTTTAAAGCGCGCTAGCATCCGCGTCGTTCATCGTGCGTCATCGGGAATGACATCATTGGAATCCTCTGTCCCGTAAGATTCCAATGATGTAAGGCACGTAGGCGTTCGACGAAGTACACATATAAAGGTCATGTGATTGGCTCGTAACGTACGCGACCGTTAGGTTCCCCTGGTGACGCCTAGCGCGCTAGCACTACTGCGATACCGTTTCTCCGTTTTTCGCCTATTACGAGGCACAGTTTGCTAGCAATAGATTAGAGAAGATTCAGGAAGTACCACAGTAATTAGTTAAGTGCGCTTTACTGCATTTTGGGTGTCGAAGGCAGTGCGCGCGTTAGCCACGCCCATGACAACAAAGTCGCAAACTGTAACTTCGAAATTAGGCAAAAGATCAAAAATCGCCTCGACAAAAGTTTTAAGTATTCCTTTTAATGCTTTTTCGCGTGGACGCCAGATCGCGAATTGGAGCGTAGACTCTAGAAAACGGTCCCATAAGGCCATAGCAACGATACTTTAAAGCGTAATTGTAGGCAAACGACCGAAGGGAAATCGCCTCAACCGATCTTTAGTGCGAAAACATAAAGCATGAACATGGGTTAGGTTTAAGACATACAAGGCAAACGAGCTGAAAACGCTACAACTGAACCAACAACGTCTAATCTGCTAGCTTATTCCTCGTCGGTAAGAGGGTCATGTGTGTCTGCGTCGTCAGTTAAACCTGTTGGATCGTGCGACTCGCATTCAACGTCTTCACCTCCATTTAACAGTCGAAGACGTGAATGAAGATCTTCAGATTTGCTGCTTAAAATTCCGCACTGAATAAATGACTGTCGGATCAAATCGCTAGGCAAAGCTTTCCAGCTCTCCGATACCCATCTCGCAATCATTTCATACGAAGCTGACTTTCTTTTGCCACTGCGTGTGCATTCTTGTTCACCTTCTGCCAACCAGTTTAGCCACACTTCTCTTTCATTGCAGTCTTGAACGATTTGTTCCAGTGTACATCAACAGGCTGCAATAAAGGTGTCATTCCTCCTGGAATAAAACCAACGTCGGTATTGTAATGCTGCTTAAAAGATGATAGAACAGTTTTCTTCAAATGAAACGGAGCGCTGTCTAAAACAATCATTGACTGAAGCTTCCGGAATCCGTTAGGTCTGGCTTTCCAAACACGACTTTTCCAAGAGTTCATCATGTCGGCGGATATTTACCCTTTTTGCTCACCTCTACTCTTACGTCGGAAGAAAAGACCCTTTAGGTACATTTTTCAACCCTTTGAAAATAATTAACCGTGGCAGTTTGGCACCGTTAGCCATTGCCGCTAAAACAACTGTGTATCTTAACTTCTCTTTGCCGGTGGTCTTTGCCGGAACAACTTTAACGCCTTTAAAATCATATGATTTTGACGCAGGCAAATCGAACCACATTGGGGTTTTATCCATGTTGCCTATGGCATCGGGTGGTAGACCTTTAGATTCTCTGTTGGTCAGCACAAAGGAAATAAAGTCCTTTGCTAAATCCGCAGCATTCGACGGCACCTTTTGCCCAGTTGAGGTTACAACTTGACAGCTGAGGTTGTGCCGTTTGATAAAATGGTCCAACGACCCATTAGACGCTTTAAAGGTAAGTCTCAAAAAAATTGAGTTCTTGAAAGCAGATCCTTGCCTTTCGCTGTATCATTCCTCCGCTAACAGTACTCCTTTTTAGATCACTTATCCAGGGGAAAGACACGGCGTCGTTTGGTGTCATCCTTCTCCAGTGGAATCTTCCGTCTCCTCTTGACACTTAGAGACCGGTCATCGCGAATACCTTGGAGCTTCTCTCTTTCTTTAGCCCAGTCCTGGACGCTCTGTCGCGGCACTCCGCAAATCTTTGCCGTCTTAGATTTGTTTCCCTGAAATTCGTCCAACTTTCGAAGAACAGACAACTTCGTCTCAATAGTGTAAGATTTCCTTTTGCTTTTGCGAACGTCTCTCCGGTAGAATCTGAAGCAAAAGCCACTCACATGTGTCAAAGACATTCCAGAGAAGCAACCTAGCGAAGCCAAGATGTCTTGCTCGTGGTCGAGATCGTCGAGATCGTCAAAATCGTCTTCAGCTACTCTGTTGGTCGGCGCGTGCATGGCAATTGCGACGAGCTGAATCTGCGGAAGCGCGCTGCGGCTAGTGCGCTAATATCGTCAGTTGCATCATAGATGTAATAGAAGAGGGATAGGCAACTCCCGTGTTACGTGACCATTTTGCTGAGGCAAGGGTTGTTATGGCCTCTGAAACATCCCTTTTCCGCCGAGCTTGTCATTGTGTTCTCTTCGAAGAAGTTTTGTCCACGTCGAACTCTCGTTTGGACGTCATTCGCGCGGAAGGGAGAGCGATTTTGGCCGCATCGGACGACGCGCTTTGCGACAGCGCCGCTGATCTTGTTGCGGTGATAAGAGGCTGCGTAGACACACAGTCTACCTTTCGTTCAGTCGTTTCTCGTCGAGAGCACGCCGCTCTGACGTTCGCGCGGGCACGAATGAGAACGATCTCCTTCTGGGATAGTCTCTACAAGAAAATCGGACTGTCGCTCTCCGATCCAATATACATACAGTCCGTCAACCACAAAATTTTTGACGAGGTGTTGGTCGAAGAGATGGCTCAATTTCAAATAGGATCTCCGGCTGCTGAAGCATTTTCGACTTCCATGACGTTCGATGAATGCAGTATTGTTCGATATGCCGCGGGATCGATTCCGATGAAGCTGTTGAAGAAATACAGAAAAAAGGGGGACTCCTGCAGGCAAATTGTCTCATGCTTAGAGAGTATGGAAGAATGTGACGACGACGCGGCGACCTTAGGGGACACAGGAGATTGGACAAAGAGGGTGGATCGTGGAGGGCTTTTCAAGCTAACGGACAGAGCTTACATGCTGTTTCTGGCTGTAGAAATCATAGTCCGTTCTCTTTTGGCACAGCAGCTGGTGAGCAGCGACGGCGAGAAGGCTGTCTTTGAGAACACTGTCATGGATGACAGTGCGGTTCGCAGAAGTTGGGACGACGCTTCGGTCGAAATAACGGATGAACTGTTGGCCGTTTCCTTGTTGAGAGAGATTGTCAGTCTGTGGATAACCATGCGTGGATTTTCCACAACATCCACCTGGCTTGAGCAGTACAAGAACCTTAAGCAGACCACAACCAAAAAGACAAAGGGCCTTAGAAAATCGTTGGCGCGCGAATTTGATGTAATGGCTCCAAAATAACATAATAATAATAAAGGGATGCCCTACGCACTTTTAGGCTTTCGTTGCCGCTTCGCTAGGGGGGCGTCTGAGATAGTCAGCCGGGGGCTCGACGTCCACACTGCTTTCCTCGTTCATGCACTCGATGGCGGCTTCCATTCGGCGAATTCGTTGAAGAGACGTCTTCCGCTCTCGAGCAAGAGCAGATAATTTGGCCCGGAGAAAAGGGCTTCTGAGAAATGAATTGCCGGTATGTAAGCTGCGCGCCTTTCGTGCTCGTGAGGCCATCATTCTCAGTGCCAAGCGGAACCTAATGCAAGGACGGCAGCGTGTTGTCTTGCCGGATGTCAGAAGCAGATGGCAATCGGTGGTCCTGATGGTGTTGACGTACAGGCGACCTTCGACCATGAATGGACTATGGCTGTCGAGCGTTGCGCTGACGGCGCCCGACCGGTTGCGGAGATTGCCCTTCTTGGCTCCGAACAACTCAATGTATTCGGCCTCAGGATTCCCAATGCAGATTGCGTACTTTTCCATATCATTCACGAAGGCGCTGATACTGGCCGGGGTGACGTCGACGTCTAGAAAACGTCGACCTAGCCTTTTCTGACAGTCACTGAGGCAGACTCTCCGGCCTCGGACAAACAGATTTTCCAATCCGTTAGCGATTACTCGTGCACAGAATAGCACGACGGTCGACAGTGGCCCTTCATCTTCTTGGCCAGTGGGTGGATTGACGATTTTGGACAAGACGGCAGCACAGCGTTCATCGGTTCTGTGCCAAGAGGCAGGCAGTACCCTGAATCCATGGAGACATGCGGTGAATAACATGCACGATAGGTCACATCAGTCTCTTACTCAGTATCTAGAAGGGGAGAAGAGGCCGAGGGAGTCGCATGAACCGTTCTGTACGTCAACCTCTTCTTCCTCGGCATTATCTTCAGGATAAGAAAACGTTATCACAGAGAAAAGGAACATGTTCATATCTCTGCTGCTAAGTGTACGACGGCGATGCAAATAGCATTCGTACATGCCGAAATGAACACTGAAGACCCACGGTAACTGTCGATGCGACAGACAGCCGCGTCGGGATGAGAGAGGCGAGACCGGCTCGGACCGGCGCGCGTTAAAACGCCAAATTCTCCGCGAGATGGCAATTTTAGCCGAAAATATGGCTTATCGTACGTATTCCAGTCATGTACGCGTCGTCTCGTCACGGAGGAGAGCTCCCACGCTTCGTTGTAAGCGCGTAGGAGGGACGACTTTAGTCACGAGGGTGTGGCCGCGATAGTGTGCGATCGGAAACCTATCGCGATGCGGTTTTCGCGCTCGCAGCAATATTTCAGGTACCTTAAACAGACCGAAGACAGTAGTAGCGGAAGAACGAATAAAAATACTGTGAACGAAGTAAAAATATACGGGAAACACAGACTACAGGCATAACAACCCTTGCCTCAGCAAAATGGTCACGTGACACGGGAGTTGCCTATCCCTCTTCTATTACATCTATGGTTGCATCACAATCTCTATCGATAACGGCAATCCCCGCATTATACCGGCATGCCGTTTTAGTGACTAACCAGTGAAAACTTTAGAAGCAGAAAACTTCACTTTTACCGGCATGCAGCAAAAAGTGAAGGTAATACGGTAATAAAAACCCCAATGAGAAGGAGTAAATCCCTTACCTGAACTCCTTCCATTGTAACGAACGGAAAACCGTTTCTCATCTCCCTCAAGATGAGAAGAGAACGGGTACAAACATGTACCATCATTACATCTTCATCCCTAGAAACAAGAAGAGTGCAAAAAATCATTGCAAATAGAAAACTATTCAATGATACCTCTCCTTGTGTCACCACTTCTTTCCTCTTCTCTTTTATACAGGAAAAATGGCGAGGAGATGGATACAAAAAGTAGTAAACACATCCCCGCGCCTCCCTATAAATAAAAGAACGATTAGAACTGAAAAACAAAAAAAAAAGAATATGACATACCTATATTGGGAAGACATCAGACCCACGGAGAACCGTAGCCATTCTTCCAGCTCTAAATAAGAGAAATAAAATAAGGTACAAGAGTATCTCCAATTACCATTCTTACCACGAAAAGAAAAAAGGAAGGTATAATCGATCCACTGTAAAAAACCACTGCTCTCATCCTTCCAAAAGTTCTTTTTGAAGGTAGGAGAGCAGGGGATAGGTACAACAGTACCAATAGAAGCCCCCATCACACTCCTACAAAGGAGTCAATAAAAATTTTAAAAAGAAAGAAAATATATAGGGAAGAAAAATGGAAGGCTTACCTACGTGGGAAACAACGGTGAATCTATAATTATTGTTCCTTTCTTCCTATCCTTCTCTCCTTGCTCCCCCATTCGTAAAACAATGGGACGGTTTTGATCCAATCGAAAAAGCAGCGGGGAAAGCCACCACGCACATAATGTGTGGATGGTATAAAAACATACCGGCCTCCCTACGCGCTCTCCTTCTCTTTCTAGAAAACGAAAGAAAAAGAATGAAACAAGAAAGCAACAAAAAGAAAGGAGAACCTTGTCCCCTTGGACAAGATCGTTGTGGTGATATCATCTCCCTTCCTCCTTCTTCGATCACGCACCGGATCGTTCTGTGTCTAAGAGTGAGTAGGTCACTGCTCTCATCGGTTAGTCGTAGCTTAGTGGAGATAAAGGATCTCGTGTGGCCAGATATACAAGCCGACCCTATCCCTCTCCCTAAACTCCTAACCATAATCCCAACCATAATTCCAATCTGTAATGACGGCAGGCGACAAGTTTATGTACGTGAAACTTAGAAGAAAAACAACGTCGTTTTGCAGATTTTCAATAGACCCTTTTCGTAATGACTGCGCATGTGCGGGCGCCATTTTGAAGTGGGGATCAGTGTTGCAGGCCCATATGAAAAGGCGTCCCGTTCTCATTTAGCAATTCCTAGAATCGCTTTTGGCACTTTAGGAGCTACTTACTGTCAAGCGTGTTAAGTTCAGGTAACTCTTTATATTGTAGCTGCTTCGATAGCTTAGTTAGACGTTGAAATAGCCAACCCGGAAGTGACCTCGTACTCGCGTAGCAATGCATTTTTCTGCTTGCTATGAGTCTTGACGTGTATATAAATAAATACTCTAACCATTCGAAGTGATTTCTCGCACGTATTTCTTCCGCTTGAGCACAAAAAAGCCGATTTCCCAGATGGGATGCGCGCGCACGCACCAAGGTATGGATTCGGTGGACACGAGCCGTGGAGCTACTGGAGAGTCACCAAAATGTATACCAGGAGCTTCAGAATCGTCTTTCTTTGCTGCTCCAGGTCGCGAAAGGCAGACGCGAGGGGCTATACTTGCTGCGTTCCGAACTGCTACAATAATTCGCGAGAGGACAAGCATTTGAAGTTCTACGCCTTTCCTAAAGTCTTATCACATCGACGGGTATGGATAAATGCGATTCGACGACCACATTCGTGGGTTCCTAAAAGAAGTCACAAAGTCTGCTCAAGTCATTTTGTGAATGGTGAAAAATCTGGCGTAATTCTTCATCCAACAATATTTCCTATTTCTTCTGCCAAAAGAGCAAAACCGAACAACAAAGTCTCTCACAAGGATCACTTCTCAAACGTTCCGCTCAAGCAATCCTAGACGCATTTCTTTCCGGCGACGACGACACTGACGACTATGCCAACGACAACGAGGAAGACGATGGGGATGACAGTGTTAAAAAGATAACCAGCTGTATCTAATTTTTCTTACCTGCCCTATATGTTATGCTATTGTTGGATGCATTTTATGTGATTTTGATCAAGTTATTACTAATTAGTAATATTTTCAAAGCGAAGAAAGGCGGACTTTTCCGTCCGGGAAAGCAGGTAAAGGGTTAACCCTTTCACCGTCAGCAATATCTATCTGCGCAGAACCGGATGGCGCGCAATTTGAAATAGCTAAGGAACAGTTCGGTTTTCATCATAGCAACCATATATTATTTTGATCTTCATTAAATGAACAATCAGAATCACGCAGTTTTGTTGTCATGGCAACAAATTGAAAAATAAATTGTCTTTTTTTAGGATCTGTTCTACCTAAAGTAGGTCTTCTTAGTGTGCCATTCGTAAAAGCAACGGCGTCCTTCTGTCGCAACGCAAAGATGGACGTTGCACGTCGAACAGATAACGATTGTGCGATGTCGCCCCACTTTTCTAATAAGACAAACTTTGCAATCATTCTTTTTTCCTTTGTTATCTGGAACAGGCAGGTGGGGTAAGCTGCAGTTGAGCCTCAAGAAATCAAACGTTGCTTCTTCGCTCCTTGATCCCTTCGATGAAAATCCGTCAATTAGCAGAGATGCCAGTTCACTTCGAAACTCTTTGAGATCGCGTTTCTCACGACCTCTGACAGCGTGGCGATCGCTCTTGAACCCTTCTAGTATGTAAGCATTCAAGATGGAGCTTTCCAGCAAATAAAAAAAGATTCTCTTCCATGCTTTCTTCGACTTCCTTCCTGATCCATAGAGCGCCAAGAGCTGATCGCCCCGGTCAACACCACGCATGTACTTTATGTAATCAGGAAGGTAAGCGGGGCATGGGATTGTCACACGCGCTGCACCGTGTGTTTCTCGCCGCTGAACTGACGCCATTGTATTTGACGGAGACAAAAGTGGAGGTGAAGCTGTGGAGAGGAAATGGACGTAGCGACGGTCATACCAGACCCCAGCCGTCATAGGCCCTTTTGATACATGCTTGTAGTAGCCTCTTGCTGGTTTCTTTGGAAGTTGTTTTTTGAGTGACTTCGGATAACCGGAGCGGTTGACCCTGGCTGTCCCAGTAGCGTAGATATCGTAGTAAAACAGCTTCTCGAAGAGATAAGGGCTTGTGTAGTAATTGTCCACAAACAATACGTGGCCCTTGTAATGGCAGTCGTCCACAAGGTCAAGGACTGCCCGGCTGCAAAGCCCCTCTACAGGTTCTACGCCCTGTGCTGCAGCCTTTCCAACGTAGATGAAAAAATTCCAGATATAGCCCGTTAGAGCATCAGCAAGTACATAGACTTTGATGCCCCATTTTGTTGGCTTGTCTTTCATGTACTGCTTGATGCTCCAGCGCCCCTTATAAGGTATCATTGCCTCGTCTACTGTGATGTTCTTCGCAAGTTTGAATGACGATTTGAATTTTTCAAGGCAATGCTTTATAAGGGGGCGTACCTGAGTAACAATACATAAAGTACGTTTATATGAGAAATGTAATTACCTTCATTAGCTTGTCTCGCGGGGCAGTTGACGCTGTTGCTTGAAGGTCCGCAGCTATATCTGAAACGTGCAAAAATCTCTTGAGCTGCTCGTACCTCGTTTTGGAAAAAACTACTGGGATTTGAGTTTTCAGGTACGGGAACGACTTTTGCCAGTAATCTTCCAGTCGTGGTAGCTTTAGCAAGCCCATTAGCAGCGTAACACCCAAAAATGCTTTCATTTCCGGTCGAGTTGTTGGGTACCATTCGCGACAAGACGAACTCGGATTAGGTCCCCTGATGTGTTCAGCGTACGCATTCGTGTTTTTGACAAGCAGGTCAATCACGTCGTCGGACCAGTAAAGCTGGAAATACGTGAGAGCATTAGCATCATTGGGAATTGCGACATTTGGCCCGGATTCGTCCTCAAACTCCATCAAAGGGTAATGGAGAAACGCATCAGACCACTCTGGTGTAAATAATTTCGTATAATCGATGTCTACAGTACAAAAAACGTATAAAATGGAACGCGGAAAAAAAACAAAGGGGGCGTCACCGGAAGTGTGCGAATCAGCTTCTTCGTCTTCTTCAGACCCGATTTCGTCTTCGATTTCCATCGGCGATGGCGGATTTTCTTCGATTACATCCTCTTCGAAGTCTTCGTTGTCGCTTTCGGACCCGGAAGAGCTGTCGACGGGTTGGTTGGCTACAGTTTCCGTTTTCGATCGTTATTCGAAATTTGTGAACTAAAACCTACCATACTCCTGAACAATCGCATCTGTATGATCTTCCTCGTCATCAGAGTCGTCGAACGAAACAAAAAAAGGGTCCTGTCTTGCTTTTCGAGCTCGGCAAGAGCGTCGGGTCGCCATCGTGGATGCTGTTACGTCATCCCACGAAGACCATAGCAACCTCTCTAGAAACGCTGCGCACTTAGCGCGTAGATGTACGCAAGGACTACGCGTATAACCCTACTACTGCGCGAATGCTCTGCGACCCACTGCGACGCTGTGGATAAGTGTATTTTTAGCGCGCGTTATTCTCCACACAAGTGGATATCAGGGGGATTTTTCACGAGCGCGCGCTAAGGTCTTCGATACGTCTTGAAAAATCGATAAAACGGCATTTTATCGAAGCATTCGAAGGACAGGTTGTCTTCTTTCATGGTATTCAATCGAAATTTTAGCTGCGCGGTCTGAATTGTTTGCAAATTTCGAGATCGCGCGTCCTTCACTCTCGCGTCTGTTCTTCCCTCGAAGGACGGATTTTCGTTCAACATGTAGGCTAAATGTTTTTTATAATGATTGACTTTTCTTTAGCTGCATGGAACATTTTAGTCCAATTTGTCGTTCATTGAATAAAATCGTCATTAGAATGGACAGCTCGAAAGCCGGCGATTCCTTGAAGAGATCGTTGCCTCTGTGGTCTCCAACGGGCCATACCCCCACGTCGAAGTCCGCTAGAGCCGATCAGCATGAACCGGCGGCACCACCTGCGAGTCCACGAGCGCGAAAATCACTTTTCGAGCCATTAAGAGCACGCTGGTCGGAAGAAGAGGACATGGCCTTGCTTAAAATAATTTCGAGCGAAAACGAGCGGTGGCCGCGAGACGCGGGCGGATTGGCGGTTTGGATCGACGCTGCTGCAAAATTGACGGCGGAGACGGGATTTCCTCGTACAGGTATAGCAAGAACATCAATGGGTCATACTATCGTCATACCATAATTATGCGACCAGCTGCATCGTGTCGAGTTCGAATCATGAAAAAATATAGATTTCGCCATAACAGCGCAATGGACGCTTACCTCTCTTTGGAGACGGCGGTTGTCGAAAATCATTCACGTGCAACGCAAACGGAGAGGCAAGAAATTTCGACGGGTGTTCAAACAGACAGTGTCATTGCTGACATCGATTTCCTCTTTGGCACTTTGTCGTCACGAGAAAAGGTTTAGTGAGTGTATCTTTTCCTGCAAAGCATTAGCAAAGGGTTGCAATTGGCAGATACAATTTATGAATAGGGCATTTTCTTTGCTGTGCCAGGATAAGGGAATCCACCAAGAGTGTAGTGGCTTCATCGAGGACTCATTGAACGGAATGAAAAACCTTCAGAACGCAGGTAAATGCTATTACTTATTACTTTCGTCAAAGTACATGCCCGTGTTTAGGACGAACTAACATGATTGCAGGACTGGCACGCTGCATTGGCGTTGAGACCAGTCAAGGAAATGAAACAAGATTGCCATTAGATCGCATGCCAACGGGTCTGATAGAATATCAGATACTCTTTTTCAATTCCTCGCACCGCAACACGGTTTGTTCTTGCATAGAGTTTCAAATTTGAGATAATTATGTTGTCTAAATTTAAGATTCCTCAGTGTCCACCAGACTACCTGTCTTGGGCAGATACCATGTACCATAGCTTCGGCAATAGGTGGTTCAATCTTCATCGAGGTCCTGGGTGGTCATCTATACCTCCCCTACTGATGACGCCGTGTCGAGTATGCATGACTACTTGATCGTACCAACGCCATTATTCGAATGGATTAACCACTGTTCTGCAGGCTAAGATAAACGTTGCCGCGCCTTCTCTCAGCAAAATTTACCGTAACTTCTCTGAAGGCAAATATAACAAGTCGTCTGCAGTACAGGTAGGGCATGCAGCGTCACATAAACTTACTCTATAATTAGCGACTTATTTTTGAAGACGGCAGCACTTGATGACGCGCAGAAATCGCTCCCAGATTCCCACTATTGGATCAAAGCCGACGCCTGCGACATACTGGCTGGCGTGCAGGAATCTGTAAAGGGAGAATGGTCGGGTGATGTTGACTTGAACGACAGGAGTTTGGAGGCGGAGAAGGAAATATACACGACATTGAAAAAGAAGATGGTAAATCTTGGAAAGGAGGACAGTCATGAAGCATTGACTGGCGATGCTGGCTACATTCTATCAAAACTGAGCGCATACAAACAACGTCTTCAAAAGAGTCAAGAATAGTTCCTTTCATTTAGCCATTAATTATTACCATCATTTTTTTAGAACTTGAAGACAAACAGAAGTCCCTGCGCAAAAGCAAGAGCTCCAGCGACAAAAAACGTCTGCCTCTTCTCTGGGAAATTCATGATTTGAAAACGGCAATCGACGACAACGAGAAAATCAAAAGTAGTCTGTTGATAATACAAGCATCCGACGAAGAAGACTTCCGTGATATATTTTCTACTATCGCAACGGTGACCGTGAAAATTTTGTTAAAATGTACCATGCAGCAGAGTTAATACTGCGTAGATTCGTGAGGAGGGTCCGGCACTTCTGGAAGGAATAACACGTCTCGTCAGAGTTCCAGCGACGCACGCAATGGTGTTTATGATAAGTCCAGAGGAACGAAGCAAGAAGCCTTATGCTACGCCGGTCCAACTAGTTTCTTGTAGAGGAATGACCGATGCTACAGTTAGAGATCTAACCAACGGAATTAAGCGTGCTATGGTGGAACGAAATATGAAAGTTAGAGGTAATGCACATCGGAAATGTATAAAAAAGTAGACTTTTATTTCCAATAGGCTTCGTTACGGACGGAGAATTTAATTCTCTCCGTTCACGAGGGGTGAATCACGGCCTGTCCATATCTTTCAAATTCGGTCAGATGTTCGCAAGAAAGTCAGCAGTTGGAGTTTGACTACAATGCAGAACATGTTAATGCCATCACGTACGTTTCTCAATGGTATTGAAATGGTGCAGGCCATATCTGGCTTGTTTATAGGAAATGACGAGAATCCGGTAGCCGTGACGAAAAATGACAACGTCACACAGGAAATTCTGCGCTACATTCGACGCGAACTAAACAAAGGACGACTTTGGCTAACAGCGGTACGGGAGATTCGTATGAAAATGATTCCTGAAGGCTATTCTGTGCACAGTTGGAGTGGCGGTAAATTAATTCCAGGTTATGTAGCATATTTGGCGCTATGATTACTTTGTTGCAGACATCCTCGCAAATGCTGCCAATGAAAGCGAGAAAGACTGCCTTCGATCGCTTTTGGCACAACTCGAATTTACCGCCACGATCACAAAATACCACAACGAAGGAGTTGAATTCAGACATCGTCTCTACGTTCCGGAGATCGACGTTATAACGGGCGAACCTTTTCTGGCTCGTGAAGACCACAATCACGTTCTAAAGGTTATTTACATAGGCAGTATAGATAAATTTTAAACGCATATTTATGTAGAGAATAGCCAATCATACCCGTGAAGGAGGCCCATCGGACTTACGAATGGAGTGCCTGAACAAAGCGATGAAATCATGTAATACATTCCTTACATATACGGCCCTTGCAGGAATTCGAAAGCAAGATGTAGGCGACGCCGAGAGGCTGCTGTCACAATCGGTGGCTGACTTCCTTCGAGAGAACGAGTACAGCAGAGAGGCAGATTACATCGTAACGATTTCGGACTGGCACCGTAGCGCAGACGAACGCGGCTTGACGCAACTAGAGAGTTGTCGGATGAACTACCGTTTCCTGAACATGATCTTGAATGAGTTGATGCCGTGGTTTACGACCAATTACGACTTTTCCACGCTAGAAGTCACAAGGTACGGTACATCATTGAATGTGTTGATGAATTCTTGAAAAACTGTCTTTTTTCTTTTATTAGGCCGTGGACGAATGTGCTAGGATTCAGTCGTGTAAGTCTGATTGCTGTCACTTGCAATATAGAGAGCATGGAGATTCGTCGCACACTGTGCGCCCAATGCGGCCCGGAAAATCCTCGAGCATCCTCCACTGACGATGTGGAATGTTTCTTTAGTATCATGCATGAGCATTTGGGAAAGGACTGCACGCTGAAGAATTTTCAGAATAGGTGGAAAGTCGCATGCCACGAGTTAGGAAAAAGGCTTGATGAGAGCCTTCCCTTCTATTACTATACTTCTAACAAGAAAAGGTTTGGAATCGACGAACCTGACTTCGACGAGCCTTCCGAAGGGCCATCGAGGCTTCAGAAGATGTCATTTGCTAGAAGAGAGCATGTTGGGCGTAAAATGATTGGAAGATCGGCAATGATTACCCGTGGCAAAGCCTCTCTTCGCCAGCAGTTTCACGCAGGTCCTGTTCAGCTCCCTCCGCTGCCTGACGTTCTGTGAGGCATTATGAGATACAGTATGTATAATGCATACTAGAGATAGCAATAATCTAACGAACAAACTGTATAACTAACTAACTAACTGTATTACACCACCATATCTAAATTGCCATCCTATAAACTACTTTTTTGCATTACTATATGCTCCCATCTTCCTCTGCGGGTAATTGAGATTGCCGCATAAAATCCGCATCCACCCGGCCAATATCTGTAACGAATCCATTTTACGCACAGATTTCTTATATCTCCTTCGTGCATCGCTCTTTTAACGTACTCCGTCAACTCCTTCGCGACGTACCCAATTCTTTCCCACGAACCGTTCTCTAGTCTAACGTGAAAACATACCGCATTTGGATCGACCCGATTATCTGGTTCTTCTACTAATTTAACAGCGGGCTAATTTCGCGATAAAATCATTTCGCGCGCCCGTTCCAAAGCGGCTTGATGAGGCTCTTGTTTGACGGCTCCTAGGCATTTAAACGATGCTGTTGATAATTCCTCCTCGTTTTCGTCTGCGTCGCCTTCTTCTTCTCGTTGCATAGACGTTCCAGATTCTTCAGAGGCCGTTCGGTTGATAGAAGGGTCTAGGGTTATGGCCGCGATACGGTCTTCGTTGTTCTCAGGCTGTTCGTCGTCGTCGCTATCTGAATAATTCTCTTTTTCAGACTCTCACTTCCAAATCACGGGAACGTCGTCGCCGCAGAAGTTTGGCTGTGGGTCTTGATATTGGTAGTCCATAACAGACGTTGTCTGCAGAGAAAGTCTATTTTGTAGCACAACGAAGAAGATATTGTAGAATTTACCAATATATCACAGCTCTCCAACGGAACTATCACTCTGGGCCAGATCTGACCGCGAATAGTTGCATATGAATCCCTCTATCAATTCACCCTCTGACCCGTCGTCTTGAATGACCGCAAAAATACACCGATGTAGACGAACGCGCAGAACTTCAAAACTTGGAATGACATAATCGATGTCATCCAACACTCTGTATAGAACAGCATTTCGATACGGCGGAAGTTTCTCCATAGCAACGCGACAACGAGCCATCTAAGAAAAATCGAAGATTTTACGCCTTTATACTTCTGCAATTAATTTGTTCCATTCAGAACGCTGCTTAGAAGATATCTACATACAGTAAGAAAACATAAAGCGCTCGCGGAAAGCAAGCAATCAAAAGGAACACGGCCGAGAAGTGCCGCGACTCGAAAATCGAAACGAAAGGTGCTCGAAGCTCAAAAAACAGTGAAGTGATAGGCATTAGGACACTGACCACAATCGAATCGAGAGAAACGCCAAAGTTAATAGATCCAAAGAAAAAACGCTCTTCGAAAAAACCTGAATCTGTTAGCGCGCGCTCGTGAAAAACCCCCCCTGAGTGGATATCGGCGGTCAAAGGGTTAACATAAATCCGGCCTCGAGCTTTTCATCAGCGCCGTTCAGACGAAGGTTAATGAGCAACTTTTTTGCGTTCTTTACGTCATTTTTGACGAAAAATTGCCTTTAGTTCCCAAATGTATGTGTTAAGTGGCCATCGTTTGTTGTCGTTGTTACTTTATAAGAAACGAAAGCCGCTCTAATGCAACACGCTCCCTGTACAAGAAACGATGGGCGCTCTAATACAAACCGCACCCTATATCAGAAACGGTGGGCGCTCCAATGCAACACGCTCCTTATATAAGGAACGAAGGGCGCTCTAACGCAACACGCTCCTTATATCAGAAACGATGGGTGCTCTAATGCAACCCGCACCTTATATAAGAAACGAAAGGCATTCTAATGCAACACGCTCCCTATATAAGAAACGAAAGGCGCTCTAATGAGACAAGCTATATAAGAAACGAAGAGCGCTTTAATGCAATCCGCTCCTTTTACAAGAAACGAAGGGCGCTCTAATGCAGCCCGTTCCTTTATTTGAAACCAAAGCCGCTCTAATGCAACAAGCTCCCTATACAAGAAACGATCTAATACAAACCGCACCCTATATAAGAAACGGTGGGCGCTCCAATGCAACAAGCTCCTTATATAAGGAACGAAGGGCGCACTAATGCAACACGCTCCTTATTTAAGAAACGATTGGCGCTCTAATGCAAAACGCTCCCTATATAAGAAACAAAGGGCGCTCTAATGTAACCCGCTCTTTATATAAGAAATGTTAGGCGCTCTAATGCAACACGCTCCCTATTTAGGAAACGATGGGCGCTCTAATGCAACTGGCTCCCTATATAAGAAACGAATGGCGCTCTAATGCAACCCGCTCCTTATATAAGAAACGAACTGCGCTCTAATGCAACAGGTTGCTTTTATAAGAAACGAAGGGCGCTCTGATGCAACATGCTCCGTATATAAGAAAAGATGGGCGCTCTAATGCAACCCGCTCTTTATATAAGAAATGTTAGGCGCTCTAATGCAACACGCTCCCTATTTAAGAAAGGATGGGCGCTCTAATTCAACTGGCTCCCTATATAAGAAACGATGGGCGCTCTAATGCAAAACGCTCCTTATATAATAAACGAAGGTCTAATGCAACACGCTCCCTATATAAGAGACGATGCACGCTCTAATGCAACCCGCTCCTTATATAAGAAATGAAAGGCGCTCTAATGCAACACGCTCCCTATATAAGAAACGATGGGCGCTATAATGAAACCCGCTCCTTATGAAAAACGTTCTAATGACACGCTCCTTATATAAGCAACGAAGGGCGCTCTAACGCAACACGCTCCTTATATCAGAAGCGATGGGAGCTCTAATGCAACCCGCACCCTATATAAAAAGGATGGGCGCTCTAATGCAAAACGCTCCTTATATAATAAACGAAGGGCGCTCTAATGCAATATAAGAAACGATTGGCGCTCAAATGCAACACGCTAGGGCCCTATATAAGAAACGATGGGCGCTCTAATGCAACCCGCTCCTTATATAAGAAACGATGGGCGCTCTAATGCAACCCGCTCCTTGTATAAGAAATGAAGGGCGCTCTAATGCAACACGCTTCTTATATAAGAAACGATGGGCGCTCTAATGGTACGGGCTCCTTATATAAGAAACGAAGGGCTCTCTAATGCAACCCGCTCCTTATAAGAAACGCTCTAATGACACGCTCTTTATATAAGAAACGAAGGGCGCTCTAACGCAACACGCTCCTTATATCAGAAACAATGGGAGCTCTAATGCAACCGGCACCCTTTATAAGAAACGAAAGGCGCTCTAATGCAACACGCTCCCTATATAAGAAACGAAAGGCGCTCTAATGACACGCGCTCCCTGTATAAGAAACGAAGAGCGCTCTAATTCAACCCGCTCCTTGTATAAGAAATGAAGGGCGCTCTAATGCAACACGCTTCCTATGTAAGAAACGATGGGCGCTCTAATGCAACGGGCTCCTTATATAAGAAACGAAGGGCGCTTTAATTCAATCCGCTTCTTATATAAGAAACGAAAGGCGTTCTAATGAAACGCGCTCCCTATATAGGAATCGATGGGCGCTCTAATGCAACCCGCTCCTCATATAAGAAATAAAGGGCGCTCTAATGCAACACGCTTCTTCTATAAGAAACGGTGGGCTCTAATGAAACCCGCTTCTTATATAAGAAACGAAGGGCGCTCTTATGCAACACGCTCCCTATATAAGAAACAATGGACGCTCTAATGCAACGGGCACCTTATATAAGAAACGAAGGGCGCTCTAAAGGCGCATTCACAGTAACGACGCTAGGCCTTCGCTGCGTCGAGAGTTGCGTCTGAGTTGCGTCAGCGTTGCGTTGCGTTGCGTTAGCGTAGCGTTGGATCATTCACTGTAACTATTCGTTCTGCGTATTTTTTAGCGTGCTTTAAATAATAGCTACATTCCGCTGCACTTCCTCCCGTTTTTTACGGCGATGTTCACTACTGAAGAGCTGATTATTGTCCTTTCCCTACTTTGGGTCCTTTTCAAGAGGCTTTGGCAATCTCTTCGCCGGCGTTCCACGTGGCTGCGACAGCGGAATTCGTGTCGCTCCCTTCACGGAGCCTAAAGCGCATTGGTTCGACAACTTCGTCTTTCGGACCAGAAAGAATTTTTCGCTTACTTGAGGATGTCTCCTGTCACTTTTGAAATCTTTCGTCTAGTCGCGCCGCACATCGCACACCCACGAGCTTGGCGAAGCGCCACTCTACGCCGGCCTGAAATTTCACTTCAAGAGCGCCTTATTGTCACGATCAGGTACTTGGCAACCGGGAACTGGCAAGCGTTGATGGCATTCGAGTTCCGCATGGGACACTCAACAGTTTGCGGAATTATAAAAGAAACTTCCGCTGCTATTTGGGAAGCCCTTCGGGTAGACTACGTAAAATTTCTCCGAAATGAAGACGCGTGGCGAACCATTGCAGCTGAATTCGAACGAAAATGGAATTTTCCGAACTGCGTTGGTGCGATCGACGGCAAGCACGTTGCCCTTCAGGCGCCGTCAAATGCAGGATCATCGTTTTATAACTATAAAGGCAGTCATTCGATTGTTCTGTTAGCCGTTGTCGACGCAAATTATTGCTTCACTTTCGTCGATGTAGGAGACTTTGGACGACAAAGTGACGGCGGAGTATTTCGGCGGTCATCGTTTGGCCTTGCGTTGCAAGAAAATTCACTAGCGCTTCCTTCTCCAAGAACGCTATAGAGTCGAAGCGAAGAAAAGTTTCCCTACGTCTTTGTCGGCGACGAGGCATTTCCTCTAAAACCAAATTTAATCCGGCCTTTTCCAGGACGAAATCTTTCTATCGAAGAGTCTATTTTTAACAACAGGTAATAAAGTACCATTGCACCATTGCACCATTGCCTTAATTAATAATTAATTTGTCTAACTTAATATACTTCCAGACTAAGCAGAGCTCGGCGGATCGTTGAAAACGCTTTTGGAATTCTGGCGTCTCGATGGAGACTTTTTAGGAGGACGTTTATTGCCAGTCCAGAAAGAGCTACGTCAATATGCCTTGCTCCAGTTGGATTGCATAATTTTCTACGAACCCATGAGCCTTCGCAAAACGTCATGACTCACGGCGACGACAGACCAAACGAGGCAGCTGAAGCAAACGCACTGGTGGCCTTAGCAAGGTCAGGCTCCAATCATTCTCGAAGCTCGCCGATGTGAGAGATTTATACAAAAGATACTTTGCCAGCGATGAGGGATCCGTTTCGTGGCAAAGAGATCACGTTCTACGTACATGAAACATTTATCATGCTAAAGCATAAACGATAAATTGTACTGACTATTTTTTAATAAACATAAATAAAATATATATTTTAAGAAGTATCTACTTTTATATATCTACTTTTAAGTATATAATGTGTGATGAAGATTTCATCATATTTTATCATGTTATTTTATATAATATTATGAACTATATTTAGTTAAACTCTATATCCATTAAAACTTGGTCTATTTTAATTTTAGCTAGAGCTCTTTTATGCGCAGGGAGCCGATCCAAGACTTTCGCCACGTGCTTGGCAAAAAAGAGACGATTCGCTTTCCTCTGGCAGATTTTCATTTCTCTCCCTAAACACCGAGCTAGTGAGTTTGCATATACGTCTTCAAACCGCAGGAATGAAAATGTATCCATGAAAGCCTTTTCTGCCATGTCTTGTCCCCCGTCCTTTCTCCTCTTTTCTCCGCTTCCCGCTCCAGCTTGAACTTCCTCTTCGCATGCCTCCGTTTCCTCAATCTCTGCTTCGCCTTGACCGTCCTCTATTGTATCTTCAGAAACGCTAAGAACGGCATTCAGATCAGACACATGCAGTGAAGTTTAAGTTTATTCCACCACCTTTCGTTCATCGATAAATCGCCAGTTGAAAAATTTGCAGTTGTCCTATGACATATCGTCACGATCTCCAATAAAGAGTGCAAACGTGGATACCTCCTATGCCGTACTGTCTCTTCGAGAAATCCCAGCAAATTAAAAAGCGGCCACTGCGATTGAGGAGGAGGATCTCCCGTTCTTCGAACCTTGAATGTTTTAAGTTCGCGCACAAAGCGGTCGCGAAGTCGACGCCACGTCCGGCGACATTCTTCGGCCGGTGTCTCTGCCATCGTTGCAACGACGTTCCACGCGTTCTCTTTGGCTCGCAGATCCCGATAAATTGCGCTCTTCACTTGCCAAAGACAAGGAAACTGGCGAACGCCCTCGATAATCGATTCTTCGGTCGACATATCTGTCAATGAAAGAAAAAGTTAGATTATGAAGCACGTGATTATTGTATCGACTTCCCATTCGCCGAGCGGTGCTAATTAACGCTGCGTCAAACGCTAGGATCGCTCGCGTTGCGATTGCCAGCGTCGTGACGCTGGCCGACGCTGGCTGACGCTGGCAGACAGATTACGTCACTGCGTTAGGGTGCGTTTTTACTGTGAATGGCCAGACGCTCGACCCTCGACGCAACGCAGGCCTAGCGTCGTTACTGTGAATGCGCCTTAATGCGACATGCTCCCTATATAAGAAACAATGGGCGATCTAATGCAACGGGCTCCTTATATAAGAAACGAAGGGCGCTCTAATTCAACCCGCTCCTTAAATAAGAAAGGAAGGGCGCTCTAATGCAACCCGCTCCTTATATGAGAAACGAACTGCGCTCTAATGCAACACGTTTCTTATATAAGAAACGAACTGCGCTCTAATGCAACACGTTTCTTATATAAGAAACGATGAGCGCTCTAATGCAACATGCTCCTTATATAATTTCAAAACGAAGAGCGCTCTAATGCAACCCGCTCCTTATATAAGAAAGGAAGTGCGCTATAATGCAACCCGCAACATACATAAGAAACGAACTGCGCTCTAAGGCAACACGCTCCTTATATAAGAAACGAAGGGCGCTCTCATGCAACGCGCTCCTTATATAAGAAAGGAAGGGCGCTATAATGCAACCCGCAACTTACATAAGAAACGCTCTAATGCAACACGCTCGTTTTATAAGAAACGAGGGGCGCCCTAATGCAACCTGCTCCTTATATAAGAAACGAAGGGCGCTCTAATGCAACCGCTCCTTATATAAGAAACGAAGGGCGCTCTAATGCAACCTACTCCTCATATAAGAAACAAAGGGCGCTCTAATGCAACACGCTCTTTATATAAGGATTCGAAGCAGCTTCGCGAGTTGACTTCGTAAGCCAATATAGCACCCTGAGAGTCTTTGTAAAATTCTTTCCTAACCTACCGGAATATGTCTTGATAACGCACAGAACGCGTGCATTGTATTACCTCGTAGAAATTAGGATGCCCTGCCATGTCAAATATATTAATTTTGATTTCCTGCCCATTAATTTTTGATCTAAAAGCCCTTTCCACTAAAACGTGCTAGAAACGAATCGTTAGCGCACTTGGTACCTCATAGTCAATTCCTATTGTTCCCATGTACTTGGATACAAACAGCTTTTCGCAAAATCGTTTTGTTAGACAGCTCTAGAATGACGAAATCGTTCGTACGACATATTTTCTTTAACAGGAACGACACCTTGCCAACTTCAGCGTCTCCCATGCTAATAATCTTTATTCTTGCGGTCTGCATCGGCCGCTTTTTAGCCATGGCACAGTGCAGAGCAGAAATTCGACGGGATACCGGCGTCGAACGAACCATAGCAACAAGAGGCCACGTGACCAACTAGGCGTAGGAGTCTCGTGTGTCGTGAGAATGGCAGTATTGCCGCTTCTCTCTCGTGCTTCGTCCTCATTGGCTCGTCTCTCGCTTTCAGCGTGACAAGCTCAGAATGGTCTGTCGTGAATGCAAACGGCTCGGTAAAGGTTCCCGGCACCGTTCCGGGCCAAATTAACCTCGATCTCATGTAAATCTGTCCTGCACTCTTCCATTGTCATTCTCACCGCTCTTCCGCTTTAGGGCAGCAAAAGTGATATCGGATCCCTACTGTGAGCTCGTACTTCTAGTCGTTTCCTCGTCAAAAACTCCTCATTGCTGCTGCAGATCGATTCAACGACGCGTTGGATACGTAGATTGCCATGGACAATTGGACGTACAGTAGAAGCTTTAGTCTCCTTGGTGGCGCCGCCGCCACTAAGAAAGTGTGGCTGTCCTGTCACGGAATCGACACAGTAGCTAACATCAGGTTGAAGGATATGTAAATTATTACATTTCTTCTCTTTCAGAGACGTAGGGAATAGGGTTTGGAAGAAGAAATATTTTTGCTCTACTATATACCCTGTAATGAGCTGCACTGCTACTTCTCTTTTATTCTAGTGTAAATGGACAATCTAATGACTAATAATCATCACAGGAATACTATTTTGACATCAAGGTGGGGCCGAATAGATGAGACGGGATTTAAACCTACCAATGGCTTTGTATCAGGAGTCTCTTCAAAGTGAAGTCAATACAATCACGGTGGCCTTTGAGGTACGCCAATTAAATCTCGTCTGCTTTGGGATGCTATATGCTAACTTTTCTAAAGTCTGGAGCTACGTATTCTGTTCGCCAAGCTAAGAACTATCCGTACTCTGTGCACGGAGGCGGCACCTACTTCCCGGCTAATCGAAATTTTATAAGAAAATGTCAATCAGGTGTGGTGAGCATACTTTCTTTCTTTTGAGAAGGTCTTTTGAATGGCTCTCTACATTTCGGTTGGGATTGGGGTCCCGCTTTTGTGCCAGTTGGCATTTGGAAGAACATAAGGTATATGTGCACGTAAATGATTAGAGTGTTGCAAGTTGCACGATTGTTTTTTTAAACTAGCGTGGTGTCTTTTAATGAGGCGTTTATCAGCGACGTTGTACCACAGGCAAAAAGAAGAACAACAAATATTGAGCACATATTGCAATTATTCATTATCAGATTTTTCCTGACAGCGGTGGAGGTTTCAATGTCAACATCACTGCATATCTTCAAATAGGAGGCAAAGCCAACGAACCAAAAATTGTAGCCATAAATCACTCTAAGCTCTTTTTAGTTGCCGGTGCTGGCGGTAAAGTTTCTTTATCTGTCGCCAATAAGGACTCGTCGACAGTGAGAAATCATATTTAATGTAATTTTTTTCTTTGGCTTTTGTGTTTCTCTTAGACATTTGAGGCAGCGTCTGCTATGGAAACGGCGGTGAAGTTGAGCGTTCACGTTAGCAAAGGTGAAGTCGATTTATGGTAGCCGAACGAGTATGGAAACAGGACGCTCTACGAAATGACGGTCATGTTTCATGGCAATAACGTGCGTTCGTTGGTGACACGATGGCGATTCAATCAATTCAATTCACGATTCAATCACAGGGCGTCTCGCAATTTTAGGGAGAGATGCATTCTGTGACAAAATCAATTGGATTTCGTAAAGTGGAACTCGTTCATGATAAACTTCCGGATGGAGAAGAGGGCCTATCGTTCTACTTCAAGATCAATGGTGAGAGAAGTAGTAGTAGTAGAAGAACGTGTGCAATAATTATAGGAGGCGTCTCTATGCTTAGATGTACCCGTTTTTATCAAGGGATCCAACTGGATTCCCGCGGACTCGCTGTACAATCAACTCCAGTCGGCTACTCTGTCTTACCAGAACATGATTCGCGTTTGGTACGAGGCCGAACGTCTTGTTGCCTTGGTCACTCGTCGCTTTCAGGGGAGGAGGCATCTATCTGACGAAGGACTTCTTTGACATTTGTGACAAGTTGGGCATCATGGTTTGGCAAGAGTTTATATGTTCGGAGACGCTCTGTATCCCAGAGACAAAGTAGATAGTAAAGTTGATTGTATGAAGAAATTGACTTTCGCATTCGTATAGGACTTTTTGGATACTGTGGCCGAGGAGATTCGTCACCAAGTGAGACGTCTCGCCCATCATCCGTCAATCGCACTCTGGAGCGGAAACAACGAAAATCAAGTAAGCGAGCTCTGTCGTCCGCTCTACTGCTGCTTCTTTGAGCGTCTGCAAACAATTAGGCCGCAGGAATGAACAGTGGACCTATATATTTGATCGATTACAGTGTACTATACGATGACACCGTAAATGCAACACTCATCGAAGAGGTCGGGAAGAGAGAAGGCGAGAAAAAGCGTTTATGATCTTATTTCGACAGGATCGAGCTCGTCCCTATTGGCCATCGAGTCCTTCAAACGGCGTTCTCGTCGACGAACCCGATAGAGGGTTATACATACAGAGATAGGGCGATTCGAGTGATCCGCACTACGGTGACGTGCACAGGTATTAGTCGTAAACATCGCAAGCGACAACTTTTCACTTGTGTACTGTAACGGCGGTCAGGTATGACTACAGTGACTTGTGTACCAACGTGACGAAGTTTCCGAGACCGAGATTCTCGCAAGTGAATACGGTTTTCGGAGCTATCCATCATTAGAAACGTTGAAAGCTGTTACCACATCTCAGGTAAGGATTGGCGTCGCAGAACGATTCTTACCAAATAAATTATAGAGATCTTGTTGCTAACATTGTACAGTACCGTTCGTCAAGTACATGTATCAAAGTAGATCGTTCGACTGCTCGTTATAGAGCCGACATAACACCTTGATTTTTTATCTTCTTTTGCTGGCCTAGCGTACTGGTTTCTATAATGAACCCACAACGCGGCAATTCAGTTCAAACTTTTCTTCTGTGCTAACGATCATATTTACGGTTGTTATAACCGCGATCTACTCAATGATTATCAACTTTCCATCTTCATCTAGAAATAAGTTGCGCTATTCCCTTCCCCAATTCCATTTCAGAGCATATATTATAATAGTCACTCACTCTTTGTCTTGTAGGATTGGGACAACAATTCTACGCTGATGCTTCATCGTCAGCATCATTTCAATGGAAACCCAGAACTGGCTGCTCAGATGGCTCGTTTCTTTCATTCAGCAGTAATAGCTTTTGTGTCTATCTGATTACATTTGATTTTGTGTAGGTTAAACTAGTGAAAAAGATTCTTAAAATGCCGTCTCTAAGGAAGCTCCTTAGGGACAAAAATGTCCAATTCTTTTTTAGAAGGTTAATCGAGCTCGCGAGCATTCGTGACTCGTCGCGATCGCGACGATAAGAAACTGGCGAAGAGCTAAACCCGACTCTTTTCTTTGTTGTCTGTAATGTGTGCTTTGTGTGTGTATTGACAATTGTGCTTTGTGTCCGTATTGACGTGCGCCTGAACGCATACGGGATTTCTCTTCAACAGTCTTTCGCTAAATCGCTGCTCCTCACGCTGCTTGTATCCATTCTTCTGAGATAGGATTTTGTGTCGTTTCGTGAGTGGAGACGTTGCGGCTTCTTGAGGTAATATAAGATCTTCTATCTGTTATTTGCGTTCTCTAGGCACTCGAGATGGACGACTGGAACGAAGTCGCTGAGCACGTCGGCTCTCACACGCAACACGAATGCATTTTCCACTTCCTTCGTCTGCCCATCAAGGATCCCTTCGTCGACAGCGGAGCCAAGGAGGGCTCCTCCCTAGGCAAGAACTCAATACTCGTTCCGTGGAAGAGTATTTATAATAAGGTGACCTGTTTAGGCTCTCTTGCCGGCGAGTGGGTTCCGTTTGCGAGGACGGGGAATCCGGTGATGGCTACGGTTGCTGGTGGATCCGTGCTTAGCCGCTGCCGCTGCAAAGGCTGCTATTGGTTAGAAATAGGGATCTTTTTGTAGAGAGTTTGCTATGCACATTTTTTCCTGTAGAGGAGTTTTCTAGTGTAAAAGAGGCGGCGAAAAAAAGAGAGCAAGGAACATTCAGAAGGCGGGAAAACATTTATTTGATTATTCATTTAATATTTATATCCTGCTTTTTGGGACTAATGGGAATGATGAAAAGATTTATGAAGTCGTCTTGTCTCAAATCTATTCTCTGTAGCTTGTTTTTTAAACAGGAAAGCGGTGAAACGTCTTCTGAGAGATCAGATTGTCCTCTTCAGGATGAAAACGTTTAGACGGCCGCTGCTTCCGCCTTAGCAGAGGCCACAATCAAAGCAAAGGTAGGGTGCAATAGGAAAAGATGAAGTTTCGTTTCTAATACGTTTATCCAGTACTTGGCTGCCGTCGAAGAGAGATCAATCAAGGGTCTCATAGAGGGCCTAGTGGAAACGCAGATGAAGAAATTGGACATCAAACTACGCCACTTTGAAGAACTCGAGTTCATAAGAAATGAAGGGCGCATTAATGCAACACGCTCCTTATATAAGAAACGATGGGCTCTCTAATGCAACACGCTCCTTATATAAACGATGGGCGCTCTAATGCAACACGCTCCTTATACAAGAAAGGAAGGGCGCTCTAATGCAACACGCTCTCTATATAAGAAACTAAAAGCGCTCTAATGCAACACGCTCCCTATATAAGAAACGAAGGGCGCTCTAATGCAACCCGCTCCTTATATAATGCAAAACGCTCCCTATAGACCGGTTGCAGTAGCCGTGTCTTACTAATTAGTTCACGTGCTGGAGTACAACCGGGCGTTTACTTTCGATATGGAGAACTTCTGTGCTGGTGTCGGGTGCGGAAACCGTGCGAATCGCGAGAAAACAAAGAGCTTTTATCGTCTTCCTGCCATTGTCACGGGAAAAGGCGAGGCTTTGTGCGAGTTGACCGAAAGGCGCGTAGGGCGTGGCTCATCGCGATCAACCAAATGGACATCAGGGAAAGCAATCTGAAGTACACTCGCTTATGTTTGGATCATTTGATAAGTGGGAAACCTTCTGACGTCGACGACGACACGAATCCGGACTGGGTTCCCACCCGAAATATGGGTTATTCTTTGCAGCATGGTCCAACGCCAGAACGGTACGAGCGAGCTCAGCGACGCAGCAAACGTCCTCGATTGGACGAGGAAGACTCCGCGGACCCCGACGAAAGCGTCGTCGAAGACAAGGAGGCTACAGAGAGAACTTGTTTTAGGTGAAGAAGTCCAGAAGGCTTAAAACATCTCATAGTGTGGCCTGAGAGAGAAGTGCTTATCGCTACCAGGCCACTCGCATTCGTGAAGCATTGTCCAACGTGTGTTGCAGTTGGCTGTAACAATTCGGTTTCCGTTGCTAGGAACGACAGAGACGAGTAGGGAATAGACACAGCCGGAGAAGAATCGAAGGTAGCAGTCTAGACTCTTATAGTTCTGGAGAGCCTCGCCCGTATAAGGACTCGGAGAGACGATTAGATGAATCGCAACGTGGACGCTGGTCGTGGCCGGCCACATCTCTACGTCATCTACCCACTCGTTCATTGGCATTTCGTAAGGATCGACGTAATCAAAGGCAGTCAACAGTGCCCTTACTTTACTAATCAAAAGCAGTCAACAGTGTCACTACCTTAGTAATCAGACGCCGTTAACAGTGCCGCTACCTTAGTAATCAAACGCAGTCAGATGTGCCATAACCTTTGTAATCAAACGCCGTTAACAGCACCTCAACCTTAGTAATCAAACGCAGTCAAGAGTGCCCTTACCTATCAAAAGCAGTCAACAGTGCCACTACCTTAGTAATCAAACGCCGTCAAACCTTAGTAATCAAACGCCGTCAACAGTGCCGCTACCTTAGTAATAAACGCAGTCAGATGTGCAGCTACCTTAGTATTCAAACGCCGTCAGCAGTGCCGACACCTTAGTAATCAAACGCCGTTGACAACAGTGCGGCAACCTTAGTAATCAAACGCCGTCAAAAGTGTCCCTACATTAGTAATCAAACGCAGTCAACAGTGCCGCAACCTTAGTAATCAAACGCCGTTAACAGTACCGTACCCTTAGTAATCAAACGCAGTCAACAGTGCCCATACCTTAATAATCAAAAGCAGTCAACAGTGCTAATACCTTAGGAATCAAACGCTGTCAACAGTGCCGCTACCGTCGTAATCAAACGTAGTCAGATGTGCAAAAACCTTTGTAATCAAACGCAGTCAACAGTGCCGCTACCTTAGAAATCAAACGCCGTCAACAGTGCCCCAACCTTCGTGATAAAACACAGTCAACAGTGCCTAATCTTTTTAATCAAACGCCGTCAACAGTGTCCCTACCTTAGTAATCAAACGCAGTCAATAGTACCCCAACATTAGTAATCAAACGCAGTCAACAGTGCCCCTACATTACTAATCAAAAGCAGTCAACAGCGCAACTACATAAGTAATCAAACGCCGTCAATAGTGCCGCTACCTTAGTAATCAAACGCAGTCAGATGTGCCGCTACCTTAGTATTCAATCGCCGTCAGCAGTGTCGCAACCATAGTACTCAAACGCAGTCAACAGTGTTCCAACCTTTGTAATCAAACGCCGTCAACAGTGCCGCAACCTTAGCAATCAAACGCAGTCAACAGTGCCGCTACCTTAGAAATCAAACGCCGTCAACAGTGCGGCAACCTTAGTAATCAAACGCCTTCAACAGTGCCCCTACCTTAGTAATCATAAGAAGTCAAGAGTGCCGCAACCTTAGAAATCCGTCAACAGTGCCCCTACCAACGCAGTCAACAGTGCCGCAACCTTAGTAATCAAAAATAGTTAAAAGTGCCGCATCCTTAGTAATCAAACGCCGTCAGCAGTGCCGCTACCTTAGTAATCAACCGCCGTCACCAGTGCCGCAACCTTAGTAATCAAACGCGGACAACAGTGCCCCTACCTTAGTAATCAAACGCAGTCAACTGTGCCTCTACCTTAGTGATCAAACGCAGTCAACAGTGCCGCTACCTTAGTAATCAAACGCCGTCAACAGTGTCTCTACCTTAGTAATCAAACGCAGTCAACAGTGCCGCTACCTTAGTAATCAAACGCCGTCAACAGTGCGGCAACCTTAGTGATCAAACGCAGTCAACAGTGCCGCTACCTTAGTAATCAAACGCCGTCAACAGTGCCTCAACCTTAGTAATCAAACGCAGACAACAGTGCCCCTACCTTAGTAATCAAACGCGACTAGTCAACTGTGCCGCTACCTTAGTGATCAAACTCAGTCAACTGTGCCGCTACCATAGTAATTAAACGCCGTCAACAGTGCCGCAACCTTAGTAATCAAACGCAGTCAACAGTGCCCCTACCTTAGTAATCAAACGCGTCAACAGTGCGGCAACCTTAGTGATCAAACGCAGTCAACAGTGCCGCTACCTTAGTAATCAAACGCAGTCAACTGTGCCGCTACTTTAGTAATCAAACGCCGTCAACAGTGCCGCAACCTTAGTAATCAAACGCCGTCAACAGTGTCACTACCTTAGTAATCAAACGCAGTCAAAAGTGCCGCTACCTTAGTAACAAAACGCAGTCAAAAGTTTCCTTAGTAATCAAACGCGGTCGACTGTGCCGCAACCTTAGTAATCAAACGCAGTCAACAGTTTTCCTACCTTTGTAATCAAACGCCGTCAGCAGTGCCGCTACCTTAGTATTCAAACGCTGTCAACAGTGCCGCAACCTTAGTAATCAAACGCCGTCAACAGTGTCTCTACCTTAGTAATCAAACGCAGTCAACTGTGCCGCTACCTTAGTAATCAAACGCCGTCAACAGTGTCCCTACCTTAGTAATCAAACCATAGATGTAAGAGAGGGATTGGAAACTCCCGGTCACGTGATCGCTTTTGTTGAATTGTGGGTTGACTCGGGCTCTTTTCCGTATAGTTCGGCTGTTTTCGCCTTTTTCCACCATAAAACAGTTTGCCGGTGACCGCAAACCCTCTCTTCATTGGCCTTAAATCTACTGTAAGAGAATCGCGGCACAGAGGTAGTCTCCTTATGCGGGTAATTGCCACAAAGGACCGCTGACACTAATGTACCTTTTTCTTCTCCATGGAGCGTTTTCGCGGCTCGAACGCGTTATCCTGACTTTCGTTAGACATCGGGCCTCACCCGAATGTCCTTTGGATTACGATTTGAGATTGCTCTCGATCATTTCGCTCCGTTTTACGCCGATGGGCGTGCCCGCAGGTCATCTGATCAGGGATACTAGATGATAGGGATAAGAAACGCGCGCATGACCTATTGTAACGTCATAATACATGCGTGACTCGGCACGCCCACTGATTGTTTGTTGCTACATCGTTGATACATTGCAGCAAATTTCTGGCTACCAATCGCCTTTGTTCATAACGAACAGCGGTAATCATTACATTATTAGTTGTATGTTCGCATTGTTTTTGATCAGGTATTAAATTTGACTCATTCTTGTCGAAATCGCTTCGTGAAGTAAGTACTGAGCTATTTTTAGTTTTGTGCAATTGTTTCGGCAAGACGAACGATTTCTTTGGCGTCTCTCGCAAAAAAACTTAAAAAGAAGCGTTTCCTCCATGCAACTATCCTAGTTTTGTAACCATTTATTTTCTATGTAGCGAAATACGCTCATTTTTTATCAAAAATCAGCTTCACTTTGTGATATTTTTTTCCCCAACAAGTAAGCTAAAATTGCAAACTGGTTTCAAAACAGTACTTTCTAATCTCTCTAAAGCATGGGAAAAAAAATACAAAATATCTAGGCGCTGCAAAAATTACAAGCGAAAACAGCAGGCGGTCACCGAAAGAAGCGTTGGAAGGCCATTTAAAAAATCTGTATGTACACCTGCGTCGACCGTAATTCTTCTACTATAGCTAGACTACTTGCACACGCAGGGAACAACAAAATCAGAGGAATTTCTGACGTCATCATTAGCTGGCATTCCAGTGACATGCAACACCTGGTCCTCTATGGCCGATGAAAACGGGCATCTCACCTTTTTTAAAACTGCCCATTCTTTAACAACTGTTTTCATTTCGCGCTCGGTATCACTTTCAAAAGACGGATCAGATTGGAAAGCCTTCTGCTGCGGCCACCCGATTCCAGTCGAATCCGAGGTTTTGGCGTCAGTAAGTGATAAGCTAGACAGCAAAGGATTAGAAGCACTATTGCACCTACTTGAAGAAGGCGAGCTGTGCTGCGGAAATTCTGACGAAAAATTCGTCTCGTTTCTAAAATCGAAAGGCGAAAAGTCGTTTTCGGCCGATGGAGAAACTGTCGTAGCGTTTATCGACGCAGGCTCTGACGGCACACCTACAGTTCGAACAACGTCGTGCAGCATTCTCGTAAAGCACGGTCGATGCGATTGTTGCTCTCAGTACCGAGACACTCTACGCACATCATTCAATCGATGGAAAGCGCGAAACGCCAGTGGTACTAGCTCGAGCTCTTCTGATCGAACGAACCTAAGATACCTCGATCATCGTCAAATTGCGCAGCGTTACAAAAACCTCCGATCGCGCCTGCATACAGCTGAATCTAAAGTTCGACTGCTGCTTGAAAAGCAGACCGAAGAAAAGGGAATCTCTCTAGACAAAGAAACTCACGATGATTTAGAACAAATAATGAAGGGAATGACAACCGAAGTTCGCAGTCAATGGGAAGAAGGATCCTGAAAGTAAAAGATTCCCGTCAAATCCGTTGGTTGCCAGCCATGATCCGACGGTGCTTACATCTAAGATTCAAGTCATCTGGTGCTTACAGATCTCTTCGCGAAAGTGGCGCTGTCGTTCTGCCGTCGGAGCGCACTTTGATCGACTACACTCATTGGTGTAAACGAGGCGCTGGCTTTATACCGGATGTTGACGAAATCCTTCTAAAAGAAATAGGCGATCTGGGCGAGGAAAGGAGAAAGTACGTCGTACTTTGTTTTGATGAAATGAATATTAAGGAGAATTTGGTTTTCGATAAGCATTCCTTTTCATTAGTCGGTTTCTACAATATGGGTGACGTCTCGAACGCAATATCTGAAGTTCAGAGTCAATCTGCTGGAAAAGAGAATGCCACGTCTAAAAGAATCGCAAAGTATATGTTGTCTTTCTACGTTCGAGGAATTTTTACCAACGTCAACTTTCCATATGCCCACTTTCCCATAAGAGGAGCTACAGCTGGCGAGCTGTATCCTTTGGTTTGGGATGCTATTCTCCACCTGGAAATGCTGGGACTAAAAGTAATGGCTGTAACTTGCGACGGAGCAGCAACAAATCGAAAATTCTTCAAGATGCATAAATTAAGCTCAGATCTGGAAGGAAGCACTTTCTACAAAACAGAAAATTTATACAGCGAAGAGAAGCGATTTATTTACTTTATATCTGACGTTCCTCATCTTATCAAAACGGTTCGCAATTGCTGGGGTAATTCGTATGGACGCAATCGTCATCGAGCGTTGTGGGTTAGTAGATATACATATTGAACAAAAAAGCGCGGTTAATATTTTAAACTAACTTAATGAACTTTCCAGAAAAACAATTGCGACATCAGCTGGGCACATCTCCTCGATCTTGTCTCTAAGTGCCGAGCAGATTCGGGGCTGACTCTTCTCCCAAGAATCAAACGTGATCATCTTTTTCTAACGGCATTCTCCAAGAAAGTTCGGCTTGCAGCACAAGTAATACTGCCATCTTAACAGTTGAAATATACTGAAAGTCTTCGGCTAGGTGCTGAGTTCATCTGTGGCTTCTGCTTTCGATTACTTTGGGCTAAAGGAAACGACTGAAACTGCTAAATTTGTTAAAATTTTTGATACCTTCTTCGATTGCCTCAATGTGCGATGCTTTTCTAAAGGAGACAAGTGTCGCAAGCCAAATCTAAAACCGTACACCGAAGCTGCAGATCCAAGATTTAATGTGAGTTAATTAAATTTATATAATATCCCATTTGGCAATAGACATAATATCAAACCGTATAGTGGCTTAAAACCGAATTTCTATCGTACCTGGGAGACTGGCAGGAAGAAGTTGACACAAGAGAGGAATTCCGAAGAGCGGAAAAGGCTATGATGACGCTCTCGAAAGAAACATTAGAAGGCATTAAAATTACAGGTAAACCCATAACATTCACCCAATACGGAATTTTATTTACGCAACATAGTATTTTCATTTGTTGAACTTGGACCATGGTTGCTTGAGAACGTGCCGAACGTCAAATTCTTGCTAAGCGAGAAATTTTGTCAGGACCCTCTTGAAGCCTATTTTGCAAAGCAGAGATCTCGAGGCGGATCAAACTCTAATCCCTCAGCAGAAGAGTTTTCTTACAACGCGGTTACTCTTCGAGCACAATCCTCTGCAGCCGTAGCGTCTATTCATGAGAATGTTTCAAGACGCCGCCTTAAAGAAGTCTGTGACAATACGCCTTTGCCTAAACGGAAGAAAATTGCATAGGAACCAGTTATATATCCTGTTTAGCACTACTATATAATATACTGTGCATAGAGTACAGATATACTGTGCACAGTGTAAACAGGGTATTTTTAGTTAGTTAGTTATGCTCTTTCTGTGAGACATAGCTGAAGGAATACTCTTCGTCACCGATTTATATAACTCAAGCCAGTGCCCGGCTATCGAAAACCCTCGTATCACTAGCCACTTTTCAACGATGGCTTCCAGCAACTCCCTCATACATTCCGAATCAAAGTCAGCAGTAAGCAGTTCCCAGTGGCGCAAAATAGCAGGAATAGAAAGTGCTCTACTGATGATGGTTTCCTTTTTCTCACTTTCTGCAGCCTGAGACGGAGAAAGAAGAGTAATGGCTAAATCATTCCGAGTGGCCAATTTGATCTCCCGAAACAGAAGATACCCGTCGTCGTTGAGTTCAAAAAGACCGCCTCTGTTTACATCTTTTATCCAGTGTTTTCTGTATTCTAGAAAAGAAGTATCCTCCCACCGCCAGTCGACTGAGACACTCGGTAAAAACGGCGCTTTTTGCTGAGGGATTTTTTTATGCTTTTTTAATAAGGCGAAAGGAACATAGCCGGCGGCGTATCGAATAATATTTTCTTCCTCGTCGGTGAGCCTCGAGACAAATGGAGCCGGAGCAGACGACAACTCTGACTCTCCTTCAACGGCTGACATAATGATGGTATCCATCAGCGTTTCGGAAACCAGTTGTTGAATAAGTGGGTCGACAGTCAACTCCAGCTCCTGCAGAAATGTCTGCCAGAGACCCTTCATGAATGTCACCCGGCACTCGTGAAAATCCTTCCAAAGCTTGTCGCGATTAATCAGTTTGGTTTTCGAGCTTGAAGCGGCTGCCAGGCATATTTTCGTAACCGCTTGAAGCATTTTTTCATTGAATCGATCGCGCTGAAGACGAAATTCGGCTTGATCGATCTTTTCCCCCGCGATTCGAATTTGTTCCTTGCACAGAAGAATTCTTTCGGAGCTTCGCAAGAAAAGAGGATCGTTTTCGAGGCTTCGAAGTATCTCGGTCGCGCAGGAACTCATCGGGACAGAGCCGCTAGGACGGGACATTACCACACGTGACCGAGACACGCATACAATGTACTACAGTGCGTGCGTTTCTTATCCCTATCATCTAGTATCCCTGATCTGATCACTGTACCTTTTTCTCGTAAAGCGTGCATTCTTGGCCACTTTTTGCTTGCCCATTGTCTAACATAGTCGTTCGTGCTCACCCAAATCCTATCCGGCTAACCGTAGTTGGCCATACTGTGAAAATAATAATGGCCATCGGCGTAAACCTTTTCTGTACGACAAGTTCCAGACAATGAGAAGGAGGCGTACACTGACGCAAAGGAAGCGATTGGATCCTCGTCCGCCTACAGAAACAGCGATGAAACACCGCCGCCTGAGGATACTCCACGAGAGGATCTGCCGCTGAACGTACCTCCGAGTCCTCCAATCGTCTTCAATTGCGTACAGCTTCTGGAAACGAATGCAGGGCTCGTAACAGCTTCAAGAATCGCAGTACCACGTTCCGACCTTACGCTTGGCCTGCAGGCGCTCAATCATGGTCCTTCCGTCCAAATGAGTTTCACAATCGCTTCTGAAGAGTTGAAGGCATTGTAGGTACGAGGGAAAGAAATTGAGATTGAAAGATGTTCGGCTCTGAGGAGTGTGCGCGAATATCGATTCATTGACCATCTGCCCAGGAAATCCTGAAATGCAATTTGTAAAATTATGCCTTAGTCGGAAGTCCAGGTTTACGAACCTGGCAGGTGAAACGGTGGCTTTTCTCGACACGCATTCAGCCTTCGAATTCAGCAACACCGTTCGATCAACAGCACGCCAACTTCTGCTCCCCGCTTCCAAAGTGAAATGTGCTAAGTGCGTGTCTTTCCGATCTGCAATGCGATTGATGATTCGGCGTGCTTCTGATAATACGCCCAATAAGTTTGCTTCCAACGCCTTCTTGCGTTCACCACAGCTGCGTAAGAAGGCAAAGCGATTGGCGACAGTGTTGAAAAGTAGTCAGCAGAGACTTCGTCGTCTTACTGCTAAAGTTCAGCGTCTAATTCAGCATGAGGGCGTCAATCTTACATCTGAGAATTCTGCAGATTCGCGTCATTGATGAGCGAAGCTAGGCGTGATATAAAGGCTGGTGGTGACCAGAGTGAAAGATTCTCTTCTCTATTTCTCCGTCCAGTAATGCCTTCAATTCTGCCTCGGCTTTGGCTTCATTTATCTGAAACTGAACCTTACCACCACAAAACTAAACAATGAACTAAGACCTCCATGACTTTGCAGCGAACTCCGTGGTCGGGAATGTCAGCAAAGCTGATTGCTTTTGTCGCTTCGTCAACGTCTCCCGATAAGAGATAGTAGACGACAACCATCGGTAATCCTGGCAGGCAGGACGTTCCATGCCAAAGAGCGTGGCACATTATTTTTCCTACAATAAAGAGCCGTCCAGGCGAAAGAGCTGAGTAGTCTTGAACGGGGAGTTTGTGGTCTTTTCCCCTATTATTTGAAATTAGGGTTTTGTCAGGGTAAACTCACCTTCAAACAGACGTAACCCTCCTTCTCCAGACAGGAGAGCACGGTAAACAGTGAAGAAGAATTCACGGGCTGGTTCCTCGCAATCGATCCCACTCTCCTTTGCATACCTAATCATTAGGCGTGTTCCAGTGTCGTTTCAGAATTCTTGTAGATCTTCAATGCTTGAGGAAGGAGTGGTGAATTTCGGTCAATATGGACCACTTTGGCGTTGCAATTCACATCGACGAATTCAGCAAAGACGTCTTCCTCTTTCCTATGCATTTCAGAGACAGCAACTTCTTCACAGTCTAAACTTTATAATTACCCCAATGTGACCAAAATATGTATCTCAATTGCCACCGCGGTCAAGGAGAGCTCCACAAGCCGACTGTTCATCTCCGCTGTTTTCTTTCAAGACATTCTCAATGACACAACGTTTGTGTCCCGTAAATATTACACACAAACGATCAACCTTTTCCTGTGAAAAATTGTCAATTGAAGTCTTAAACAAACGAAACGACATTGTACCGGAAAAATGTCAGACATTTCACCAAATTCCCAACATTGGCTAGATGATCCTTCCAACGGAGGCAGTTCACAGATGCGCGTAGTCTTTAGCAGCCTCGGCCGTTGGTGGCGATCCAGAACGAGACGGCCCAGGCTGCCCAACGACGGCAGAAGAGGAGCTCCGCTGACCAACGCCGGCGCGCGATGAACCAGGCTGCCCAACGACGGCAGACGAGGAGCTCCGCTGAACAACGCCGGTGCGCGATGGCCCAGGCTGCACAACGATAGCAAACGAGGGACCTGGCTGACCGACGGCAGCCGAATTGCGAGATAAACCTAGCAAAGGCTTGTCAAATAACATTGTTAGCAGGGAACAAACCAGTTGAGACTGGCTGAACGAAGTCCCAGGTGGACTGCCGAGAAGAGCAGGAAGCGATGGAGGTATAGGTTCCCTACATGTTGACAACGAACCGGCACTGTATTAAGTAAACTACTAACTGTTCTTCCAAGCACTCAACGTCTCCGACGTCTGCACTGGTCGATTCCCACGCCGATGCTTGCAAAGATGCCTTTAAAAGTTTGATTAAAAACTCTGATTACAACGTGTCACCCACGCTTACTTCATGGCCCTTTTGCTGGATATAGACTCCACATTGGCCGTAGAAGTGCTTCAGACTGTGTCCATCCCAACGAAATTCCGGACCAACATTGGGTGAGTAAATACAAGCATTGACTACTTTGACAAAGTTGAACCTTTATGAAGTAGATAAGGGATAAGAAAAGACTTTGCGTATAATCATGTACTGATTTTCGCTTGAATATTGGTCGAAATGGTCGGAGAAAATGTGATGAATAAGATCAACAATTGTCCGCTTAGATGCATCTTTTGAAAATGTAACACTGTTGACGACCCGCTTATCTCGATACATTGTCGACTTGTTTCTTGGAACAGAGGTGAACGTCCTTTATGAACGTCTGCTGCTGTTTGCTCTGGCGACGTCCACCTGCACAAAATTAGAATCGATAGAATGGCATAGTTGTTCCGGATAACATACTTTCTTTACGGTTTCGTGGAGGATAAGGGTGTGATGACGCTCTTTGAAACGACCGCGACGAATCGCGAATGTGCGATTCGTCCTGCCACTGCTGTGTACGACCACCATTCCTTAATAGCTTTGCCGCGACTTACTCTTCGGCGGTTTTCGTGCGACGCAATGGTTGGAAAAAGTCGAGAGAGCTCGGACTGTCCACTACTAAAGCAGGCAATATGCAGAACAAGCCAGGCGAGAAATCGAAAGCTTACGTATCGCTTCTTCCTGGCATCGACGTGCTCTCAGCAGATCCTATTCCGCCCAAAACGTCGTTCGTCGCCGGATTAGACGCTATTCTAGCCGTCGTTTGCCGAAAGTTCTCCGCCATGTCTGTTTTGCGCCCAAAACGATGCGAGAAAGAGCCCGTAAAACGCCCGCACAAGTACCTCCCGGATTGGAGAGTGTTTAGGTACGTGGCTGGCCCGTTGCGAACGCATATGAGCCCGTTGCGAACGCATACAAACCCGTTGCGAATGCATATGCGGACGTTGCGAATGTATACGCGCACGTTGCGAATGCATATATGGTCGTTGCGAATACATATGTGCACGTTGCGAATACATATACGGGTTGCGAATATTTGCCGGTTTATCGTTCCATAGTTTTCATTTGTGCCTAGAGGATCTTCTCTTTCTTCTTCCATTTCTAAAGTTAGAAGTGTCGCGTTGAATTTTTGACTCAGATCTTTGATTTTTTTCCAGAGAAAAGTCTGGCAGTAAATGCACGAATTGGAGTTTATGCACCTTAAATGGAAAGGCATGTTAGGACGATAGTTTCTCCTCCGACTTCATCACATCCTTCAAAATCGCAGATAAGATCTTCATCGGATATCTCCTGGACTGAAAAGCCAAGTGGGAGCGCTCTCTGAACGAGAGTGCAGTTGAAAGTCGCAGATCAATTACTCGTCGTTTCGCTTTTCCGATATGCACCTTTGCGAGTCTTGATTATTCGGAAATACGTTAAAGTTGTTCAGTGAAATATTCGGCCGTCCGCGCTGCTAAGTAGCTTAAATTCTGACGGCTCTTTCCCCGTGCAGAAATTCTCGTTCGAAATCGTCCTTACTCTTGAGTTTGGACGAGTCCTCAGCGCGAAGGCCACTACCTCATCCGAACTCACTCCCCGAAGGCCGCTACCTCATCCGAACTCACTCCCCCTCATGCATAAAATCTAATGACAATGATCATACGACGTCGAGTCGATCTATTAATAGGACGTACGCCCACCGTACGCGCTTATGCGAGGTCGTATACACGCGAATATAGAAACGTACGTCTCCATCGCATGACGCCTTAGACGCATACTAACTGTCGGTGCATGCGATTTAGGAAAATTGTCGCATTTTAGCTTTCTGCGATATATGAGATCGGACTTGGCCGATTGCGTTTATTGAGCAAGATCACATACTTTACTTGGATCGAATCCAACGTATACATCCCTAGATTGCTACTACCTGCATGTTTCACAATCGTTGTTTATGGACGCTGTCGAAGGCAAAAATTTATACATGGGCTTCGAAGGCAAAAATTTATACATGGGCTTTCATTCCTAAATCCTCATGAACATCGATCCATAGCATACGACACAGAATGCTCATTTGAGACTTTGACAGAAATGCAGAGTGATAAAAATGTATTTCAAACACTGATTTTCGCTGAATTATAAAGTTGTCTCACATTCTCACTCAGGCGCCGACTCAACATTGGGACAATCAACGGTGTTACCAACGTTCCCTAAAAGCGTACAAAGTCCTTAAATCAAAGACACGTGTACACCAAGTGGGGCGTTAATTTATCATTGCAACCAATCAGGGCTCGACATGTATAGGACACTTTCTGACGCCCATACGATTACGCACGTTCATCTCGGTCAAAAACCTCCCAGTCTTCCAAGTACAGTGCTTCTCAGCATAAATTTCCACTCGTTTAAAGTGCGCTAGCTTAGCAACCGAAGGTCGTACGGGGTCCCCGAAACGATCGCTGGGGTGGGGAGGCCCTAATCTATTTAGTGACGTCCTTCTTGTAGTCGTAGAACGTAGTCCTCTTCGTAGCCAATGAGAGCGATTCGCGGCATCATGTGACGTGACGCATAATTGGATTAGCTCAAAAGACCGTTAGGCACCGCGTCCCGTTGCCAAGCGATGGCTTGCGCGCTTTACCTTTTCTGGTTCTCTCTCGAAACGATGGCCGAAAAAAGATCGAAGCGACAGCTTAAATCTCTTTACTCTCAACGCGGACACGAACTGAACTTACGACTGGTCCTTTTGCCAGAAGAAGCCGGATCAGTGTCACTCTCCCACGATCGCGAGGAAACTCCCACTGACACTCCTCTTTCTCCTCCGCCTCCACCTCCTCCTCCTCGTCCACAGTCACCTGCCGGTCACGACTCGGACGATAAAGAGCTGCCGTTCGCAGAAGACGAAGTTTGGGACGCATTAGTGCATTGGGTCCAATCGCGACCCTTAGACGATTTGAAAATTATTTCCTTGGTTCTTTACGAATTGTTTAGACAAGAAGTCGGACTGGGAATCATGGCTGCATCGGAAAAATCAGCAGAGATTGTCGCACGAACTGCAAGAACCATTCGCACGTGGAGGAGGGATTTAATCGATAATCGAGGCGAGTTCTCTCCGTACATGCGCGGAAAGTATGCTCGTCCTTCATTGATTAGTCAAGAGGATGTCAGGACTAAGGCTGCTAAGTGGGCGCGAAGCAATGCTTGTGTCCGTGGCATGCCTAACCCTTTACGGGACAAAGTACCACTCCAGTGTCTGGCTTTTGTTAACACTCAAGTGTTGTTAGAGTGGATTCATTTTTATCTGCAATAGAAACGCAACAGTTAGCATAAATATAGCTTACCGTCTAGACGACAAGTGTTTGCGACACGTTTCCATGACAACCAGGCAATTCCTCTTCGAAACTTGCCATTTCGTCCTCATCTTCGAATCGAAGGTCTTCCGCGTCGCCAGAAACGTCCAAAATAGCTGCGGCTGCTTCTTCTGGGTCCATTGACACGAGAGTAAATGAGAAAACGCTTAACAATTCCGTCTTTTAGCGCGCGCACCCATCTCGAAATCGGCGTTTTTTCGGGCGAAACGCGACATTTACGGCTAACGCGAGAAAACAGAGATAAAGAATATCCTATTACATCATCTGAATGGGTGAAACATCAAAAATGAGCCAAAAACGACATCGAAGAAATAGCGCGCGCTAAAAAAATAAAATTCGAACTAATTTACTTTCTTTTATTCTAAAGAAATTGAAAAAAATGTATCTAGTACCAAAAAACTGTTATCTATAATAGACACAAAATTGTATATGTTTTCAATCGTTTTTGGGTATTTCTGATGACGTAGTGGAGTGTTGACGTCATATTGGGGAACATAGAAGCCTCACATCAAAATTCTAACGTCAAACGATGTGCGAAACGACAAAACGTTTCGTCGTTTTCCTGTCCTTTCGAAAATCAACCAATTTCTACCGTTTTCGCTAATGTTTTTGTCACGTGACTTTAGTAGCGACGACAACAGAGACCCAGTATACCTTCATGCGTCTAATAACGGTGCACGGGACGTTTGTGACGCTCTAGAAAACTGCGCAAGCGCAAAACTCACTGTAGTGGTCTACTGTAATACATATGGTCCTTTTAATATTATATACAAAACTAACACATATAGGGCTAATATGACCCTGGCATCCTTTGCACATAATCTTAACACTAATATCATTCCTAAGTTAAATCTCCCTTATGGCTTTCCCCGTGCCATTTCCATTTCCACTGCTTCGCGTTTTCTTCACAGTTTAGGTTTTCGACGGGTCTCTGCTAACCGGAAGTCCGTGTACATTGATGGCCATGAGAGACCCGACGTTTTGGAAGAACGAGAACAATTTTTGGACTCTATTTTTCTACTGCAAACGACTCATCGACAACCACCTCTTCCAGACGACAGACTTCCTGATATCGCTTATTCTATAGGTCAGAAATAATATAACAAAAATTCACTATTTTCACTAGCTGTGTTTTAGGTGATCAGACGGCTGGAAAAGAGCTTGTGACTCTGTACCATGACGAATCCTCATTCCAGTCAAATGACGATCAAGGAATGATGTGGGCCCAACCGGATCAGACTGCCATCAAACCAAAGGTGATATTCTTTCAAAAAAAGTACCTAAGTAACAGGCATTCTAGGGCCGAGGATCAGGACTTATGGTTGCAGATTTCATTGAAGAATATGATGGGTATCTTAGAATAGATCATAATGCCGTTCCTCTTGTACCAAGAGAAGAAGCAAGGAAGGTTATTGAATATGGAGTAAATCGGGATGGATATTGGACAAGGGACAAATTTCTGGAACATGTGAAGAAGGCAGTGGACATCGCGGAGAGGAAATATTCTAGGAATCAATATACTCTTCTTTGGGTATTTGACCAAAGGTTAAAAGACAATTGTAAAATTATTTTCAAATCATTTATGCATATATTTTAGTTCGAACCATGTCGCTTTTGCAGACGATGCTTTAGTGGCTGGTCGGATGAACGTGAAGCCAGGAAACAAGTAGCCCATCATGCGCGACACCTACTTCAGGGGACAACCTTTCTCAATGGACAACGAAGCAGGAGAAGCAAAAGGACTCAAGCAGGTGAAATTTTGAAAGACAAACATATGCAATAATTATGTGCACACTAGGTTCTTATTGAGCGAGGCGTTGACGTCACAGGAATGCTTAGACCGGATATGATTATGGAATTGCGGAAGCACGAAGATTTTGCCAATGAGAAATGCCTGGTTCAAACTTTCATTGAATCAAGGGGACATCATGTACTTTTTCTTCCAAAATTTCACTGCGAACTGAAGTACAAATTTTCAAACATAAAAATCAATTCTCACAAGAATCATTTCAGTCCTATTGAGAGAGCATGGGGACAAGCCAAACGCCACACAAGAGCTATGTGCAATTATAACATAGTCACTTTAAGAAAAACTGTCCCAGAAGGACTTGATCTTGTTTCTGTAGATTTAATAAGAAAATTTTTCCGGAAAGCACGTGAATATCAACATGCTTATAGAAGTGGCGCTGAAGGTAAAAAAAGTTAATGATTATTATCTGGAACTTACCTACTGTGTAGGGGGTGAAGCAATCAAAACAGCGGTGAAGAAGTATAAGTCACACAGGAGAGTAAATGTGGAGTCATTTACTTAGTGACTGGCAGTGATTTTGAGGGGAGTGGGCGGGAGGGAGGGAGGGAGGGAAGATGAAATTGTCTTGTTAAACGGCCTGTCGATTTTTGTGACTGAGCCTAAAACAATTAAGCACACTACAGCAAATACTGGCCGAACACGGCCATACATACCCAGGCTTTTCTAAAAGCCATTGAAAATGAAAAGAAAGTTGAACACGGAAAGCACGTAATTATAACATATATTTATTAAATTTAGATTTTTTAAAATGTCTCACTTCGTCTTCAATGATAATTATTGCCGTCTTATCCCCCTTCATAATGATGCGTACGTCCGCCACCCTATTCCTGTAGCTGCCAGACCCCTTGGCATATGGCCCAGTAATGAATTCCCTGGAAGAGTGAACATTCTTGGAATGGATATACTGTACGAGACTATTGTGAGCTCACCCATTGGCCGTCACGCGTCCGTGCTTGAGATATCCGCCGACGATTTCTGAATAGGCGCGCTCCAAGTGGCCCATCATCCTCCGACGGCCCCCGATCTCCGCCCACGGCATTGGGGTCGTGCCGATTACCCCGCTCCCATTCGCAAACGACGCGCAGTCCCTCTCCAATGTCGTCGTAGTAGTCGTAAAAACGAATGCCTGCGACGCTACAGATAAATCGAGTGGTTTCCATTACCGGAAGTGAAGTGCGCTAAAGGAAACGACTCCTAATTTTGGAACGCCATATCTCCAAAACAAAGACGATTTCCGCAATTTCCAACGATGAAAAGTTAGAAAATTTCCTTATAATGCGTTAGCGCGTATTCGCGAGACCGCGCGTTCGCGCAGTCGCCCACAAAACAGCCGTGAAGAGAGACACTTCAAAGTGACATTTCGACCTCTAAAAGACGATCCCGAGCGAATGAAGCAAAACGCCACGATGAAAAGTTAGATAAATGCTTTTCCGACCAAAGCTCTTAAGGAAGTTTTTCGTGTATGGTCGTCTTAGACACTAAAAACAGCCTTTTTTGATGACGTTGGACTCCGAAGGTTATTTGGCCAGTTTGACTAAGGTGAACTGTATTTCTCTTAAATATTACGTTAGAAGAAGCACGCAAGCATGACAAAAGCGACTACAAAGTAAGAAAAAAATTGCGCGAACAGAATTTGAATGACGCGCCATTTAAGCGCGCGCTATCGGATTGGAAATTTATGCTGGGAGGCACTGTACGACGAGTTCCCTTTCGAGTCGGTCGGAGTTCACCTCAGATTCGGGGTCGGAAGCCGAGGCCGACTGCGCGTCTGGCGCAGGCCCGCAGTTAACGACTCGAATTGCAGGCACTGCCTCGGAGTCTGAAGTGGTCATTGGGTTGAGATTTGTCTCAGCGACGGAAGCCAATGATTGCTTCTTCCGCCAATAACTGCGGGTTTGCTTTGGGATTTCGGTTTTTTCATCGCGCCAAAGGCGATAACGCTTTGGCCTGTTCGGCGTACGACGCTCCATGCAGCTAGGCAATACGACGCTCTATGCAGCTAGGCAATACGACGCTAACTTCCTTAATTGAAATAATTAATTACGTCAATGAGTAAAAGAGTGCAAGCTGACTTGAGTTAGAGCGCTCACCGTAATTGGTTGAAGAACTTAATTAACCCAAAACATCTTTAGCGCTTTCAAGTTTTGCCATTGCTGTCGATAGAGCGGCAGGATGCATGAGAGAAATAGCGCGACGACCTTCTTCAATTGTTCGTGGAATAGATTGAATGTACTCTTGCAAAGATGCCATTTCTCAGAGTGATTTGAGTTCAGAAATAGTCGCCTACAGCCCGTAGCACAGCGGAAAAGTAGATCATGAGGTTCAGTGTCTAAGTGGACTTCCGTATTGTTATATCCCCCGTATGCTTATGTGGACTGCTAATAATGTGATGCTGTATTTCAACTGAATTATGCAATCATCAGACATTACTCTTCATTACCTCAGAATGCTTTCAAAGCAACACAATCAGTCAACATGTGTAAGACATTACACTAATCGTAACTGTAACGAAAGTCAGTTCCTGGTACTTTCAAACCCTAAAGTATCCAGGGGCATTGCCAATGGCAAAAACGAAATCATCTCGAAATTTCTCATACTCTCCAGCGTGATGAACACCAAAATAGGCCTTCAAGGAGCATGTCGAAACCGTCATAAACCCTTCAAGGCCTTGGTTCAAGTGAAGGCTTGGTTTCACGTGATACGTACAAAGAGGGATCTCTTCGGAACCCGTTAGGAAAGAAAGGACATTGCTCAGCTTAAGGATGTCTCCGTTGATGTCAATTTCTACAGAAAGACAGTATGTCCAATGGTCGCCCAAGGAAAGGCAGTCGCTTACTTTCAGCAAAAATGTCCTTTGCAAAATCAGAAAAATTAAGATAAATTCCATCTTGCACTGCTCTCTTGTCGATCCTTCTTCGGCCTGATCATGAATCACGAAAAGGTCGAGAAAGGAATCGACTGTCAAAGCTGGGCTTTTTTGTGCGTGAAGCGTGTGATAGCCAATTTCGGTATTGTTTCTCAGAAAAGATAATAGCTGGAAACTCTGCAAACCTTCCGCAATTTGGTCGATTTCCGCCTTTCTGGAATAAATCACCTGAAAGAGGATTACAATAAGATGGAACAAGTTGTGATATTTACGTGATTGATGCAAGTTGCTTCAACCAATTTGGATGCATCTTCTTTCTTAAAACAAGAAGGCAACTTGCCGTAACCCAAATGAAAACGAAAATCGTATTCATCGCTCTTAATTGCGTTCGAAACTTCGCTGTCTGTCTCACACGCTACTAGCTAATGAACACGGCATCCTTTATCATTTGCCTAACCCCATGTACTGTCAAACCTTTTCAAGACTCGTTTGCAAACTGGCGTCGCAAACTTCATTGATCACCGGCTTATTCCTCGCTTGTAGGAGATAGGCCTAAAACCACTGATCTAAATCCCCATCAATTAAACGTTTGTTGTTCAGAATGCCTGTATAAGCTAAAGGCTTACCTTGCCAAAAAAGCGGGACAATCCTTCTTGAACGATTGATATCCATCATCATTCCAGCAAAACGATAAAGCCCATCTTGCAGGTTTTTTGTACTAATCGATGGCATTTTTCTGTTGGCGGTTCCACAAAACAAGGAACTTTCACTAAGATAGAGCATCAACCGCGTCAGGAAGTCGTGCACGGCGAAGGCCCCCATCGTCCGCGCCAGCTTAGTGAATTCTCAAAATTCAGCTTCCGCTTATCTGATCGCGTCTGAAAGCGCGGAGTGCACTTCCATAGATGCCTCCCCTTCTCACGTCAATTCTGTCGTAGACCCTTGCTTGGTAGTATCGGTTGATATGCGGAAAATTTGCGTGGACAAAAGATATGAGATTGCTCATGTCAACATCAGAATAATCCCTATCAATGAAATAAGGAAAATCATGAATATAGAACAGTTCCAAAAAACGTCGGTGCTGTTTGCATACCGTTCGGTTTCCTCCTGTTCAACGTCTGATTGATTGAAATGGTCGTCACTTCCTTCAGAATCCGAAATTGTAATAACTGTTCTGACGTATGTTCTACAAACAGGGATCAATGCGAAATGGTTATATACAGCTACATATGAAATTACTAATATGCGCCGAGATGTGACGATGCTTGCTTGTGCTCTTTCTTTTCCCGCTTCAATAGAAGCGAATTCCACCTGGGTTCGAACCCGTACCCGTCACGTGCCCCGCTGTTCATTTTGTCCCAGCCCCCCCGTTGAGCTATCGCATCACTCCTGAAACGTTGTAGATATCACATGCTTTTATAATCACTGCAAGGACGAATAGCAGCTAAAGCTGACGTGGCACAGAAACTGCATTCTTGAATCTGAAAACTGGATTGAAATTGGAGGCCATCATAGCGGAGGATCTTTAAAGTTTGCCTTCCAGATCGGAAATGTTCATGCGGTCAACTCGATCAAGGTAATATTGAAATAGAATGCATGGTAAAGAAAAATTTTTTATTAGAACACAGACACGGTATGCTTTTTCCAAGCCACGGATTCCATTACCAACTTGAACGTTGCCCTCGAAAGATACAAAAACGAAATGTTGAGAATGTTTGATGGCACTTGGAAGTAAGCAAAAGATCAATTAATTAGCTAACGTCCTAAACTCTATAACTGTCAGTGGAAAGCGTTTTTGTTTTTTTGTTTTTGGTGACTATGATTTCTTGCGCAAAATCTACGGACTTTCAGGAGCAGCAGGTATAGCTACTCTCATTTTTTATTCTTTGTTAATTTGTTAATTAAGGCCGTCATCCGTGTTTAAGGTGCCTCTGCACAAAAACGGAGGCTCAACTTCCTCTTAATTAATCATCGCGAGCTTCTACCCGCACTGACTTCGGAGAATCTAAAAGTTGATTTTGAGGAGTTCCAATCCTCTGGTGCAAATTTGAAAAATGCAAAGTTGCACCACATCGTAATTACTTCTACACTTTTTCCAGTTGAAATAACACAGGTAAATTTTGTTTCTAGTGAGTAATTTTACTTTTATTTTTTATTAGGTTCCTATTCCCAGTTTGCATATAAGCTTGGGGATATTTTGCAAATTATTTTTTCTTTTTGAAAATGCCTGCCAGCAATTAGAATTAAAAATTCTGAAGAAGTTGGCCGCCCCGTTCAAAGAGTGCCCGTCGACTCGAGGCGTGCAAAGTTATTTGCGTGTACTGTAGCTCGTCTCATCAGAGATAATACTACCTTGTTTACCGGAGAATGGCAACGACAGACGACAGCGCCTACCTATCGAAAGACGGATCGAGTCAAGAGAGCGACTGTGGCGTCCCACGTCGTCGCAAACGTTCCAAAACGCATCAAACGCAAATCGTCTACGGCGAGTTAGTCGTCGTCGGATAAGAGAGAAAAAACGATCGTCGAACAAAGGAGGAAAGAACCCGGACCTCATCTCCTTATTGTGGGCACCCGATCGTGGGAAGCATCCTGTGTGTTTGCGTCGCGCCCCCTTGTTTTCCAATTCGCTCCTCTCCGTTCTCTAATGCGCATAAATTCATCGCGCCGCGGCGTTTCCGTTTTGTCACTTGTTTCTCTTACAGTTTCAACGGTTCGCCGAGCGGAGGCGGTGGAAATCTAGAGTGCTGTGGCTCCAAGGTTATGGGCGTATCATGCGACGGAGCGGCATCAAACCGAAATTTTTTTCGAATGCATGGCAGCGAAGTTAGTGGCGATGGCGTGTTGTACAAGACAACAAATTTTTATAGCAAAGAAAAGCGGTGGCTCTACTTCTGTTCCGATGTTCCTCATCTGATAAAGACCACGCGTAATTGCTGGTCCCACTCGCACGAGAAAGGAAAAACTCGATCCATGGCAGTGAGCAGTCATCCCTCATTGTATTCTTTCATGCAATATTTAAAGTGTTCTATTCAGATAAACAATAAGCGAATAACTTGGAATCATTTGGTAACGCTATACAAACGTTCTCAAGCCACACGCGAACCCGCAGGCCTGTACCTCCTGAAGACGCTGAAGCTGGAACATGTACAGCTTAATTCTTACTCGCGCATGCGAGTCGATTTAGCAGCTCAGGTACGAATAAGGGTCATTGGCAAACCGTTTCTGTGGATAATATCTATGATTCCATTTTGCAGACTTTGAGTACGTCAGTGGCAAAGGGCTTGCGGATGTATGGCATTGAGGGCAGTTCAGAGACAGCAAGATTTTGTGAAATGTTTGATCGAGCATTCGATTGCCTCAATGTACGGCATAACTGCGGCTCTAAAAAAGATTGCCAAAGCTTCAAAACAGCAGAAGACGACAGACTGAAGGTAGGTCATAAAAATGAGCATTACACTGTAACAGAAAAAATTCACAGTGGCTGATGGACGTGTTTTTGGAGTATTTGCGAGAATGGGACCGATGGGTGGAATCCCAAACTGGTCTGTCAAAGAGTGAAAAAGCTAGGCTAAAACTCAGCCAGGAAACAATACTCGGGTGGCGAATGACAGGTGCAGTAAAAAACTTTTACACTGGAATGGTAGTCATCAAAGCTTACTTTAGTTACGTCCTTTGTCGAAATGACTCGCTATCTCCTAAATTTGCCTGGAAACGACGTTATGTACGTCTTGAGCGAGCACTTGAGTCAAGACCCGCTAGAGAACTACTTTGGGCAGCAGCGGAGCAAGGGGGGACGAAACGACAACCCAAGTGTTCAGCAGTTTATGCAAAATTCGTCGTCTATCCGAATCCAAGGATCAATGGCACAGTTACCAGTAAGAGAAAACAGCAGCAGAAAGCGCCTTTTATTTCCTAGTGGTTTAAACTGTGGATAATTCTCCACTACCAAAACGACCACGTAATAAAGTTCAGAAAAAGTACCCTCGCGTTGACTTCGCAATTCACTGCTGACGAGCCTTGAGCAACGTTTTTCTCTGGCTCTTTTTCTTCTTCGTTGCTTCTTGTTTTGCCTCCTTGTACTTCTCCAACCAAGATGATGTAAGTGAGAAGCCTCTCATAGTGATCCAAAGCGAAACTATCTCTTCAAGAAGCATTGATCGATCACTTTCGTCATCCAGGTCTGAAGATATTGCCCTCCAGTACTTCTGCACATCTGCACTACGTAAGACTGACTGCAGTGCACTGACATCTGATTTTTGTTTTACTGCCAGTTGCCGTGGCAGAACGATCGTACCACCATTTCAATAGCTAAAAAGAACTGGTACGATGCGTCGTTGACTCTAAACAGTCCACCACGATCTATGAGAGAGAGCCAAGCGCAGGTGTAGTTCACGAATGTGTAGTCGTGGTCGTGGTCAACAGTCAACTCGTCTTCATCATTTGACATGGATCGCAAAACTTGAGTGAAAGAAACGGCCCTTTCTGTTGATTGACGACTATACTTCTTAAGAAGTTTAAATGGAACAAAGACTGACGCATATCTGAGCGCATTTTCTTCATCTGAAGTGAGAGTCGAAATATCCCGTTGTGAAGTTGAGAACGCAGAAGCGCTTGCAAATTCACTTTGCTTCAGGACGTCGGCTAGACACTTCTCGAACAATCTCCGATTGACACACTGCGATAAAAGAGGGCCATCGAGCGTCATCTTCGCTTTTTCGAACAGCTGATCCCAAATGGAAGGTAGCGCGTCGATTCTGACAGACATGAATCGCTGAAGCGATTTTTCGTGCAAAGACGCAACGGAACGAAAGCCTGTTGGATCGGGGATGCAATTGCGAACGATATCTTCCATTTTCTTGCCGAATTCAACGATAAATGGGCGATTTTCGCCGTTCAGCAGCGTTGTCGCTTCATCCTTCAGTTGGGCGTATCTTTCGGAAGGTGTAGAAACTCGAGTGTCTGCTGTTACGTCCTCTAGGACACTGAGAAGCATCGACATCGCGAACGTAACTACCCTGGGTCCACGAAAAGTCACGTGATAAGGGGGAGTTTCCAATCCCTCTCTTCTTCTATCTATGGTGCCAGCCTATTATATACTAGCGTACGCTCGTTTCCAATCCTTCCTTCTCCAGTATCTATGGGCGTACTGAGCCACGCCGTCAGAAACTCTCAAATCATCGCCGGCAAAGTTGTTGTTTGGGCACCACATTCGCACCCAGCTGCCTATGAAATCGTCGATGTTGGATGTTGGATCCGAATTCTCTCACTCTCATTCAAGGTCGCATCGAAGAAACAAAGGAGAAGCAAAAGGCAGCCTCTGACACGAAAGCAAAAGAATTGCCTTCGATCGAACCTGGTGACTGGCTACGAATAAAGCGTCCAGGAGAAAACGAATGGTCACCTGCTAGATGCCTCAAGAAGCTCAGCAATCGTTTTTTCACGGTTAAATGAGGAGATTACGTCTACCGTCGAAACCGTCGTCAGTTGCGTCTCACGTCAAAAGAATCCGAAGTGGAGGAGCAACACTAGTTAACACTACCTGTGCAGCCACTGGCAACGTCAAAGGCTCAAGCGAATTCTAATACGCCACAGCAGCCAACCTCGAATCTCAGCAACCTGATCTTTAGCGACCAGAATCCCCGCCGACAACGCCAACTCAACCGTCGTCGCCAGTTTCTGTTCAACGCTCGTCACGTGGGTCCACACATCCGGCACCCATTCCGACTCCCGTGAAAGTCAGTTTGTACGTACGTCCTCTTCGTCAGCCAAAGTGGCTCAACGACTGCAAGACTCGTCGCAACTAAAGACAATGGAGGGTGTTGCGATATGCTATACGGGACCTCTACGTTAGATGTTATATCTGAATGCCTAGCCTTGCAAGCCAGACCAGATAAATGCGAGGCGCTTTCTCTGGAAGCTGACGCGTCATGGCCGCTTCCTGACATTGCCTTCACAACGTCGGGGATGTCGGTGCTGGGTGGCCCGATCGGCTCCAATGCCTATGTGGTGGAGGAGTTCGAACGCATTGTTGCGAAGGAAAACTCTTTTCTCAAGCGGCTCTGCGGTTATCGCAATATGCAATCCGCATTACTTCTTCTTCGCTACAACGGTAAGGGGCCGTAAGATAAACGGCCAAAAAGAAACTGCGTCGGCCATTTGTCTCATTCACGCATGCGCTAAATACTATTATAACTCATTGAACACCTAAACTACTGTCCGATAACTTAAACTGGTGTCTCACTATATAGAAACTGATATCTCAAACCTAAACTAGTGCTCCTTAACCTAAACTAGTGTCATATAACTTAACTAGTGTCTCATAACCTAAACAAGACCATAAACTTGCGTCTCATAGCCTAAACTAGTGTCTCATAACCTAAACAGCATGAACATATACTTTTGACTGACTTCACCCGGCATAATTTTCTTCTAGACAGTTACTGATACAAACTTAATTACTTTTTCAAAATGAGGGAGAGGGGAGCTCAAAACTTAAATAAAGTTTCAATTAAACTAACGAGTCGTTTAGGAGGTAGACGGGGATATTTTCAACTCGAACTTGTCGGAAATTGGTCTACTGGACATTACATAGGTCCATGAAGCAACGATGTTCTCCTAGACAGTTACTGAAACAAACTTAATTACGTTTCTAAAATGAGGGGGAGGGGAGCCCCAAACTTAATATAAAGTTTCTATTAAATCAAACCAATAGTTTAGGATATAGACAGGGATATTCTCAACTCGAACTTGTCCGAATTTGGTCTCCTGTAAATCGCATGGGTCCATGAGTCGCCGACTTTCTCCTAGACAGTTACTGAAACAAACTTATTTACGTTTTCAAAATGAGGAAGAGAGGCCCCAAACTTAACATAAAGTTTAAATGAAATCCAACGAGTCGTTTAATTAAAAAGTAGACTACGCTCGAACTTGTCGAAATTTGGACATCACAAAGGTCCATGAAGCGCCCATTTTCTCTTAGACTGATACAAACATAATTACGTTTTCAAAATGAGGGGGAGGGGCGCCCCAATCTAAACATAAAGTTTTGATCAACGAATCATTGAAGAGGTAGACAGGGTTATTCTCAATTCGAACTGGTCGAAATTTGGTCTACTCGATATCACATAGGTCCATGAAGCGCCGATTTTCTCCTAGACAGTTACTGATACAAACTTAATTACATTTTCAAAGTGAGGGAGAGAGGCACCCCAAACTTAGCCTAAAGTTTCAATGAAATCCAACGAGTCGTTTAGGAGGTAGACGGGGATATTCTCAACCCAAACTCTTCCGGAATTTGGTCTCCTGTAAATCACATGGGTCCATGAATCGCCGACTTTCTCCTAGAGAGTTATTGAAACACACTTAATTACCTTTTCAAAATGAGATGGAGGGCACCCCAATCTAAACATAAAGTTTCAATTAAATCCAACCTTGGTATTCAACATTAGTATGTATTGTGTTTTCCTGCTATAGGTTTGAGTTTGTGCGGTTGGTTCGGAGCAAAATACATCCTGCTCCGGTTACAGCAGACACTGTTTGGACGGGGTGTTCCTTAAGCACATCGTTGGCCAGCGTCAGGTTTACGTTCGCGCGTTGCACGAGCTGCAATCACAAGTTACAGGTTGACTCTGTCCAATAATACACTGTTTATTTTGAACTTCTGTGCAGAAGAGTCACAAAAGCAAGAGAACGATACCGCCCCTAATCCACAGCCTTTACAAGTTGTGCAAGAGAACGATACCGCCCTAATCCACAGCCTTTACAAGTTGTGGATAATGAAGGTGGAAATGCGCCAGAGGAAGTTGTTATAGTGGTTGAAGACGACGTACCTGCTCCAGGGGTAAGACAGTTGTCGTTTACACACCCTCCTCACAAACGGCTTTTAGGAAGAGTCCAGTGTGTATTGTACAACAGCTACACATCAGTCTGCTACACGATCATCTGACATTCCACGTGACGCGACTTCTAGAACGCGTACTCTGTCATATCGGCCAGCTGCGGCCATGCTTCCCTTGTCTACGCCTACAACGCCTCTTTTTTGCAAACCAGAGAGGGCTTACGTCCGCTTAACCATCCGTTCCCACCACAACGGACGTTCGACAGCAATTATTAGAGGATGAGCACAACGTTAGCTACTTATTTGGCGAAGTTTTACAATTTTCCGCTAAGACGTCCTCTTTTTAATTAAATAGGCGATTGTTGAAGAGCTGGCTGCCATTTTTGGCGAACCACAACCATCTGCTAGTGCTGTGCGACAGCTGTTACGAAGCTGCCAGTGGAACATGAACGAAGCAGCCAATGTGTACTTTGTTGGTACTGCAAAGTCGCACGCGTCGGACGAAGAGGAGTCGACGGTAGAAGAGCAGGGTAGCGGACTTGAGCTGTTCATCAATACTTGCCTTGATGACTCTTTGCCATGGGTTCCTCTCACTGTCGACCGTCACGAGCCCATATTCCCCCAGGCCATGACTCTGTACAAGCTTCCGAACTTTGATTTTAGGCGAAGGCTGAACGTGTGACTGTCCTTTGCGAGAGAGAGAAGTATCGACTAAGGCGGGCCCTGCAAAGAATTTTTCAACCTTTTTAACGATGCCTTACTGGCAAACGAAGACGGGGTGCGTCTTCTTGAAGGTATAAGTCTTTAATGTGTGGTAATAAAGGTGTTGTAGCCGGTTATATTCAGGTCAAGAGGAGCACAAATCGCCCATACACGACACGGCTGCTTTGTCTTGCGGAATGCATAAAATTCTTGGGCTAATAATGGGGCACTCTATTGCCCACGGCTGTACCAACGAGGCTGGCCTGGCAGAGAAAAATCCGCCATAATTTCTGCAACTTATTTTGCACTAGATTATGCAAGCAGACACGAATTCTGAAATTGATACAATTCTTTCCGACGAAGTCTGGCAACTCTTAAACGCATCCGGATTTAATGGCATTGTGCTTACGAAGGAGAACCGCGGACAAGCTGCACAGATAGCAATTGTGCACGACACTCTTCTAAAGCTCAAGGGAGAACTAGACGATATCAGAGAGGGGATGATGGATATTCGTGACACGTTTGGAAGACACCTAATTTCCTTTTAGGCATCTTATAACGAAGACGAAAAGTCAGTGTTTCCAATTTAAGAATTATCGTTATTAAACAAGACAAGCTACTGAGTAACATGATGTCAACTTTGAAAAGATTGTACCTGACCATAAATCCAGACAACATTATCGGTTTGATACGTCACTTCAAGAGCAGTCGTCCCAAGAGATAAAAGCCTATGAGTATTTTCTGCAATTCGTTCGCAATTTGAGCAAGGACTACGGTAAGACAAAAACACAAATACCAAACTGCTAATCACGCAACTTCCTTTCTTCAGACGATAAGGCTAACTTAGGGCGCTTGATTAGGTTCTGGACGGGCATGTCGTACTTGCCTACAGTTATTGTACAAGTCCTTGGAGATCGGATACCAACTGAGCGAGGGAACTGGTCACGGAGGATTGTTCATTGCGCAAACGTGTTTCAAGCGCCTTCTTCTGCCACTGGTAGACAAGTCTTTTGATGAGTTTGAAAAAGCAGGTCGTCTAAGCATTTCAGAGGGTATGGGATACGGGCTGTACTAGTTTGACAACCTTTTTACGGCTTGTTTTGACTATGAGCGCTCAAACCTCTAAGGACAAATAAAGTAATAAGCAATAAATATATCTTCTCAAGCAGACACGCACGCACGCACGCACGGGTCATCATAAAGTACAGAATAAAAATAAAATGCACATATGGGTCATCATAATGTACAGAATAAAAATAAAATGCACATACGGGTTATCGATAATAAAGTACAGAATAAATATAAAATGCACATACGGGTTATCAAAAAAGTACAGAATGATTATAAAATGCACATACGGGTTATCAATAAAGTACAGAATGAATATAAATACTGTACACAATGCAAATAAATTGTACAAAATAAATATAAAATTTACTGAATATTTGCCGGTTTGTCGCTCCATAGATGATAGTGATGACGAATTCGATCTTGCAGATAAAATTGACATATTAGGAAAATTTCTATTATAGTAACTAAAGAGAATAATGTTGGAACTGTTTTATTAGAGAGTCCGACAATGAAAACAAATGCGAACGTGATGATCCGATTGAGGAAAGAAAATTTTTGATCTTTGAGAGCGCCCTGATGCTTCTGTTCCGCGTCTGCAAATATTTACTGCAGCAGCGTAACAACGGAAGTCGTCAAGATTGTAAAAGGTATCTGGAAGTCCGCAAAAAATGTTCTCAATGAAAGAAGAGTCGACTGTGGACAAGCCAACCTTTTAATGGAAATGTTCCTGAGGGGAATTTGCTACTATCGTAATCTCAGGATCTCTACCGTCTAAGTCGCTGAGACGTTTAGCAATTCTCCGCTGTTCAGCAGTAACGGCATTTCTCACTAACGACATTTTCTGCATAGATTTGTCTCTACGGTGTGGAATAAGCATCAGACGAAAGTGATGAACGAGATACGGGAATTGAATGCTATGCTCATCGTGGCGGGTGACGGCAGGGCCCTGGTCATTCGGCCAAATTTGGAACTTACTCGCTCCTAGATGTAACTTGAAAAAAGATTATCAATACTGAGCTTGTTCAGGTAGGACACGGTGTTTACACATATATGTATGTCATTCATTCATTTATTCAAAAGAGTAACAAAGTAAAAGGAAGCTATCATATGAAAAAGGAAGGTATTGAACGTGCCGTCAATTGCTTGGAAAAACAGAACGTAAAAATTAGTACAATCATAACGGACAGACATCGATCCATTGCAAAATAGTTACGAGAGAAAATGTTCACTATTACGATATGGCAAAGAGTAATATTCCAACTATGGTGATAAACTGACATTGTACGTTGATATAAGACTAAAAAATTGAAAAAGTTTGGCAAAGGAGAAGGAATATGGTGGGGAAGTGGACGAAGAGTAGTATACTACATTTTGTGAGTATTGAAGACTAAAAGGGCAATTAGAACAAATTTGAAATTTTAAACACAAAAATATGGTTATAAAAGAATTCTTTTGAAAACTAGTTAATCGTTTAAAAGAGTGAAAATTAGAAAATAGTGATTTTTAAAATTGCATCCGGGACTTGTGATTTTTTAACTCGCGAACGGTTAGTTCGATTTAAAACTGTTAGCACAAATCGATTCCTCGACAAATTCTGCATTAGCTTTTTAATGTATTAAAAAGACTAGATTTCATCGCTATTGGCATTCTCGGCGCACAACGGCGAAAGCCGCGTAGTGTTTAGTTGAGATAGCTAAAGCCCTAAGAAAATGTGGCGGCCCCAACTCGAGCAACAAAAGCGGTATCGCAGTCACTGCAAACCATCATGGTTCGATGCCATTGTAGGCAGGTAGTGAAACCTTTAAATTGCACTTGAATTCATTCTTTCGCAGCCGAGGTATCGAAACTTTTCGCCTCTTTACGACACAACCTCACAAATTCTTCTGCATTTCACAAGATTTACAGACATAGTAATTTCAAACAGATTTAAGAGTGTGACCAAAAAATAAGCGCTTCCACAAAAGCTGCAATTATAGTGCAAATGCAGAAAAAAAGCTGCAGCGCACGCTACAAAGACACATTCTCGACCGTTTTTCATCGGGACGGACGCTCTCGAAGACGACGCTACCGGTATAGCGTCTTTTGGGAGCTTTTTCGAAGACGTTTGCCCAGGTTAGAGCTCGATCGCGGCGAGTAGCATAAAGGAACTCGCGAATGTCATGTCGCTTTCTGCTCATCGACGTAGACGATGCTTTAGTAATAAATCGTTTGTCTTTTTTACTTTCTCGTCTTATATAGCTCCTCCAGATCGTATGAACTCGCTGCCCTAGGTTTCGCCTAGGGTTATTGTGTACTCGTAACCCTAATATCTAATCGTGTCTTTTGAGGTCGCTACCTCTCTGGAAGAATCACTTTTAGTAGGCACTAATGATAAATAGTGCCGATGAATCCGTCCTGAACGCAGTAAACCGCTTTTTATTCAGATAAGTCTAATTTTCATTTGGCAGTGGTATAGATTCTTTCAAATGTTTTATTTTCTATATGCAGAAGTACTAGGCTTCAGTACCGAGCGACTCTTAGACTGTTATTCAATCCTAATGTGCGTCATTATGTCGTCCTTCATTCTCTTCACTTCTATCGTGGATCCTAGCTTCTATAAGCGATAAGGTCAACGGGGTATTCCATTCGTTAGCTCTTATGCTGAGGCATGTCTTTTCTTTTCCCTTTGTGAAGTCAAAGGCGCTAATGGGACATTCAAGATATGTGTTGGGGCACGTTCCATTTTCTGCTACATGTTGGCGTATCAGGCGGTAAACCAAGTTGTTGCAGCTCTGAGACAGAGGAGCGGACAAATGTGTATAGACGATCCTTTACGTTTTGCATGAAACAGGATATTTTTGCGGCAATGTCGGCAAGGAACGTTTCTTCTAGAACACGTTTTCTTTCATCTACATGTGGACGCATGACGTTTGGATAGGTTCGCAGGTTAGAAAACAATTAGTTAATAGCCTCATTGAGGATTCTCTATTTATTTCGTGCAGCTGTATTCTGTGCGCCTCGATCGGGTGACCGTGAGAATGCTGTGAGACAGTTTTTCCTTCCTTCGTAGGTATGTTCTGAAGGTAGAAGTAGTTTAGTTGAATGGACTGGCTTCAATTACCGTAGTCACCACCCTCAAATACCTTTGATATGCCTCTCTAAAGTGCCTTGCCTGTTCGCAAAGTGAAAGACAGACCCTCATGGGCTGTCCTGAAAACCGACGTTCGAAATGCGTTCAACTCTATATCGAGTCGTTTAGCAGCGGACTTTCCTTCTCTTCTGCATCATTTTCAATCAATGTATGGGCTCGTATTTGCGTCGGACAGTGGCGTCAAATTGTTGTCCTCCGAAGAAGGAGTGAACCTGGGGGATCCATTAGGCCCCGCGCTCTTCGCACTCGGAATGCACGATTCAATTTGCCGCCTCCAGGCCGATCATCCAGAAGTGGTGGTTTTGGCATATCTGGATGATGTTTTCATTCTTGGGGAGGAGTCGTCGGCGCTGAACCTTTTCGAGTCGGTGAAATCGTCGCTCAGTGATATTTATCTCGTTGTCGCTGATAAGAAGTGCGAAATCTTTTCGCCTTGGGGTCCTGTAACGCCATCTTCTCTTCCTCGTTGCTCTGATGGTTCTGTTGTTCTCGGCTCACCTGTAGGTTCGGATGCCTTTATTGAGAGCTTCTGCCTTCAGACGTCGACGAAGGGTCAGGCCTGTGCGACGAAACCCGCCGTCTCGATGACCCTCAATGCGGTCTGCTGCTACTCCGCCACTGTCACGCGACATGCCTCAATCATCTCGGCAGGACTGTGTCCCATCGTCCCTCTTGGCGAAAGCTGTTGATCATCACGACGCCTTATCTAAAGCAGTTTTCTTATCTCTTCTCCTGATCAACCATCTTTCGAAAAGTCAGTGGCGTCAGGTCGCTCTTCCCATCAACTAGGGCAGTTTCGGCTTGCACTTCTTGTCATCGGTTGCTGATGCTGCCTTCATGGCCGCCTGGAGCCATTCAATCCAAGAGCTTCCGATCCGCTTTCCGTCGCTGTGGTCTACCGATCAGTCTCCGTTCGCCGTCTCTTCGATCCAGTCTGCCTTACATCTGGCAGTCTTGAGTTTTCATCACCCTCTGGGCAATTCGGCAGAAAAGTCTACAGTCCAAAGCCTCGGCGACCTGTTTCCTTCAAAGGACAAGTTTCAGCGCAAATTAAAATCAGAATCTGACGCCGCGATTCTGGATCATCTCATGTCGGAAGCTGCCGACAACAGGGAATTGAGCCGTCTGTGCTCGTGCCGAGGGAAGCATGCCGGCCGTTGGCTGGAGGCTGCGCCCACCTCAAGGATGCTCGCACTGAAACCTTGCAATTTTGCTTAGCGGTATCCTTGAGGCTGGATCAGCCTCTATCCTTCCCGGCTTGCATCTCAACGTGCGAATGCGGCAAGCCGATTGATCGCAGCGGTTACCACCTCGTCACCTGCAAACACGGTGGCGGCCCCACTTGGGCACATAACTGCGTCGTATCCGGCTGGGCAGATTGCGCTCGAGATGCCGGCCTCTCTTGTCGGGTCAAGCCTCATCACGAGTGCATCAACAACGATAACCGCCCCGATATTATCGTCGCCTTGGGCACCGGCACAGGGGAATCGTTTGATCTGGATATCTCGTTGGCGCATCCCTGGAGCTCCGAGGCGTGCCGTCGTGCGTCTGTCGAAGACAGTGCTGCAGCGATAATTCGCGAAGAGAGAAAGATCGAGAAATATGTCGTTCGCGCCGCCGGGTCATCCTCGTCTTTTGTTCCCGTTGTTGCGGAGCACTTTGGGCGCTGGGGCAAACACGCTAGCCATTTCCTCAAGTGTCTCGGAAATTATGTGGAGCGCTCTGAGGGTTGAGCTGGCAAAAGTTCTTTTATGTGTTATCCCCATGGAAGTCGATACCGGATCTCCGATCACTCTGATACCCGAAGAAATCTGGACGAAAACACTGAATTTACCGCTACAGCCGAGTGATTTGAAGCTAATCAGCTATACCAAGAACCCTCTGAACCTACGAGGAAAATGCGAAGTCAATGTAGGATTAAATGGACAGAAAATGCTGCACGTCGCTCGAAAAGGTGGAGCAACGCTCATGGGTCGAGATTGGCTAAGGAAAATTCGCCTGAACTGGGATGAATTAAAAATTCATCACCTTAGTTCACCGATCTCTACGTTGATAGACCGCTACGGAAGTCTCTTCAGCGAAGAACAAGGCGAACTCAAAGGATTTACTGCACACTTGGCATTAAAGGAAGGTGCTCAACCGAGTTATATTCCAGCACGAGAAATACCATACGCAATGAGAGAAAAAGTGGAAGCCGACTTGGACCGCCTAGTCAAACGAGGCGTCATCTACAAAGTCAAACACAGCAGGTGGTCCTCACCCATTGTTGTTGTTCCCAAACCGGACAATGCTATCCGCGTTTGTGGAGATTACAAACCAACTGATCCAGAAGTCAAACAATATTTTTCTTCTCGACGAGATCTAACAATAGAAGGTGCACCATTGTACGAGGACTTAGAGTCGTCATACCAACAAAACTCCGCACCAAGTTGCTAGAAGAATTACACAGCAGTCACCAAGGAGTTGGTCAAAATGAAGTCAATAGCCAGATGTCACTTCTGGAGGCCTCAAATCGACAAAGGTATTGAACACCTAGCACGAAGTTGCCCTACTTGTCAATCCAACGCCAAAATGCCAGGGAAAGTCATTCGCCATCCTTGGGTTTGGCCGGAACGTCCTTTTCAGTGAGTCCACATCGATTTCGCCGGACCGTTCCTCAATTCAATGTTTCTCTTACTCGTCGATGCTTATTCAAAATGGCTAGAAGTCATTGCTATGAAAACAACTACATCTCAGAAAACGATTGATGCACTCAGCGATATCTTCGCACGTTTTGGACTACCGGAACTCTTAGTCTCCGACAACGGTCCCCAATTTAGACGTCTCCAAAGAATTTCAAAAATGGCTGGCTCGTCAAGGTATCCAGCACATTCGATCATCGCCTTATCATCCGCAATCCAACGGAGCCGCGGAACGTTGCGTCCAAACCTTCAAAAACGCCTTAAAAGCTATAAAGGGGGAAACGGACATGAAAGCCAAATTAGCTACATTTCTATTCAAATACCGAAATACTCCACATACTACAACAGGCTTAACGCCATCTGAATAATATATTCCTGGGTAGACAAGTTCGCACCAGGCTCACCATGCTTCATCCTGATGTAGCAGCTCTCATCCGGAACAAGCAGCTCAAACAGCAAGCTTATCACGGACACGTGACAGGGAATTTCCAAATAGGAGATAAAGTATGGGCTAAAGATTACACCTCAGGTGATAGTTGGGTTGAAGGAACCATATTCCAGTTGATTACGACGTTACAGTCAATAACAAAACTTGGCATCGTCATGCTGATCAACTACGTCCAACGGCCGCCACTGAAATGTCTATGGCCGCACGCGACAAATCTGAAGAAGATCAACCTAGCAAATATGCTACGTCTTCATTGCCAATTACCACCAATGTTCCTGCTTCGGAAACACGTTCCTCCGAAGGCACTACAGAGGCATCAACTACCACTGCCTCTCAGGCTCCTCAGGAATCAAATGAAGCCGCTGCAGCTTCTCCTGAGCCGCCCAACACTACCGCTTCTCGTCCGCAAAAGAAAGTTAAAGATCCACCACCAGAACCACGCAGAAATCCACCAAGGAACAGAAAAGCTCCAGAGCGATTGAATCTTTCAATCACGGAACTAAAGGATTAGGACGGAGGAGTGTAGTGTATCTTAGTTAATATTAAGGAGCTCACTGATGTCATACCCTTAGACACACCGCTAAGTGTACCCCTTATATGTCATGCACATATCTATAGTCTAATAGACTAACGTTTTCACCTGTACTGAGCTCCGACACCAACACTATTGTTGGCCCGCCGCCTTGAAGGCCGTCCTTCGGGGTCTTTACCCCGAAGACGTGCAAAATTGCGCAGATCCCGGCGCTCGGGGACGCGCCACATGCGAAGTAGGCTTTTTCTACTATGTTTGAACACGTAGAATTCACCTTACTTTAGCGGCCGATATTCAACGTCGAGCTGGGCGGGGTGCTTGAAGCGTTCGACGCAAGGAGCGTCGAACCGGCGAAACGAAGCCACCAAGAAATATAATTAGACAAAATATGCGTATCTATTATTACATATAAGGTCTTACTTACCCCAAATAATGTCTTGTACGTAATAAAATGACGAAAAAGACCACTTTCTGTTTATTAGCGCGCGTTAGTTTGCTACCCGCCTCAGTGCCTGAGCTTCGGCTGCGTGCGTGACTTTGAGCTAGCTAAAACGCTGGATTTTCTTCGTAGACAGCCAGAACTGACTAGAGTAGTTCCCTATAGTAATAAATCCATTTCACTGACTACTGCCTACTCGATGATAAGGCACCAAACCACATTCAATCCACGCAGCCCCAAGAACAAAAACAGTCTCGAAACGAGAGAAATATAACGACAGAAAAAAATGACACGTACGTCGAGCTCGGAGCGCTCCGGCCGCAAGTGACAATAAATCAAAGTCTAACGGTGAACGAACGAAAATCCAAGGCTTTCAAATCCAGCGATCCTCCCTTTGCAAATAGATCCCCGAACACTCGCTCGTAACCGTTCGCGGTAACTTGAGCAGCGACCCGGTAGGGAAGCCAGTCGATAACGCCCCCGTATGAATTGTTCGTGACGGCGAAAACGTCGCAGTGGGTCTCGGGACGCTCCTTATTCGGTCGCGTGATGGTGAACGTAAGACCGGCGCGAGCTCGTGTATAATCAACCGGAAGTCGTGGCGACGAACGATCGAACTCGTTTCGGTCCGTACCCTTGTAGAAGGAAACGTAGGCGTTGTCGCAGGTGACGTAAACGACGTCGTGGACGAGGAGACGCGTTTGAAGCGGCCATGGCGCGACGAGTTTCCAGAGAACGACGAGTTGACGTTGACTCACGTCGATGCTGGAAACGATCGGCGCATAGACGTCCCACTTCTCGCGAATCTCGGGCTTGTTAAGAAGGCAGGCGACTTTTAGGGCGGTAATGGGCACAGAAGACCAGTAGAATTTCAGTTGGAGTCGAGGAGAGGACGATTCGAATTGTTTCGACGGATCTGATGTGTAGTAGAATTTCGCGTTTGGCCCGAGTCTGTCAGGGTTTCCGTCGCGCAAGAATGTCCATCCAGCGTCCTCGCGGCTTTCCTTTTCTAGCCGAAAAGCGTGCTGCAAGTCTGAAACAGAGAAAGGCTCGGGAAGGACGTTCATTTCCACAAGTGACCACAACAATGTCGTCAGCACGCATGCGCGCGCAGTGCCCAGTTCCTTCCGACGTGCCGGAAATGTTGTAGAACATGGGTCCACTCGTTACTATACGGTGCCGGCACCGTTCGATCTCTCTTCCTGTCGGCCATCTTGATTTTGTCGTAATTGCATTAGATTCTTGGTCCCGTATAATTCGGTCCCAGTCCTATATAGAAAGCGACGACCGCACTATACGGTGCCATCGTTCAGGAAATCCGGCGAAACATACGCTCCTGGTCGGGCACCGTGCAAGGCGGTGCCACACGTCGATGTGTACGGGGTCTCACGATCGCGATCGCGTGGCCATTCGCTTCGAATAGCGGTGCCGCAGGCTAGCGATTGCCCGTCCGATCGCTGTACCGGGTCAAACGACGCCAATATTCGGATCGAGGAAGAGAAATGGAACAGGTACGGAATTCTCGCGGTCGGGGGCATCGTTTATAGCGCGCCGTGCCCACGGACTTTCACACGGCACCGCGTCTGTTGGTCGGGCTGCGATCTTTTTATTTCTCACACAGAGTTCACGAAAACGAAGAACAGGGAACTGCCTTAAACGTACGATATGTCGAAACGCCATCGAACTTTGGCGCCGCGCCGACACGCCGACAGCCTCAAACAGGGTACTGCTCCGCGATGCAGCGAAAGATGCTGCACAAAGCAACGTCGCTGTTGTATTGACCATCGTCGTCATGCCCGTTTCTTTCACGCCACATAAATTCATCCAGATAAGATGGAAGCATTTCTCCAGTTGTGCCTCTCATGCGTTTTAGCTTGGCTTTTGCTCGCGCCCAATAGCTTTTGATAGCCTGCGTGCGAACTCCTGTGTGAGGGTCCACAAAATGGCGGCTGTGGTTGACGGTTCCATGCTCCGCAACGCCGGGCAGTTCACCCACCTTCTTGTATGCTGCCCAGCAGTCGGAGTGAATAGTTGTATCCGGCAAAGTGTGGCGCGTTATTATCGGTAGAAGAGTAGCTCTGTCTCTTTTCTCTACCAGTTCCATGTATCCAACCTTTTTTTCTGTGTCGTACAGCTCAAACACCCAGTTCGGTGCTGCAGGCCTTTCTCTTCCGTACTGGAAAAGTTATAGGTGTTACGTACTAGTATAAAACCTTACTTCACACCTTTTTATCGTGGGCAAAAGACGATTCGTCTATCTGAACGACGATTCCCCGACCACCGAGACAAATAGGGTTCTGCAGTAAATCTTCACTGCGAACGTCTCGACAGACATTGTAGTAGTCTACGGCGCATTTTGTTGATACAGAGCCTATTTGTGCTTTGACGTGGGTGACAGGAGTTTCCGCTACCGAACACGCCAAGAGACGAAGGCAAACTCCCAATGGGAGTTTAGACCGGTTAAAAAATGAACCGTGCCGTATTGTTTTCTTCTTGCGGCATCCTTTCGCAGGGCAGCGCCACGTTCAGCCGTCGGTCACCTCCGTCCTTCGGTTCCATTTCATAATTCTCCCGCAATCGCAGTTCATTATAGAAGCCAGCTTCTTGTTTTTCATAAAAGAAACTGTCTCTTCAAGAGACCACGTAGCGCTCGATAACGTTGATAACATCCTATAAGTGACCTTTGATCGGGTTGCGGCCCTGCTCGAATTGCCCGCGACATATCCGGGATTCACAATTGCAGCTTCCCATATGCTACTTCTGCATGGTTCCGTTCACGTCCGCGGAAACTCTCGCTGATGACTGGTTCATCCCCGATCCGTTGTGGGCAACTTGGTCGGAGCCGCGCCAATTACAAAAGGAGCACCCTCGCTTTCTTGGCTCAGTCACTGTATTCTTCAATCGGCAGCGAGTTGAGAGTGACAATGGAGGGCTTGTTCACAGTGTCAGATGTACGAGCGGCAACCGACTCAATCGAAACGGCTGTTCATTTCCTTCAAAAGCACGGGCTCTTAGCTAAAAGCGTTAAGTGCGATTGCGGCGTCGAAATGAGATGGAACAAGAGACAAGACCTGAAGGACGGCTACACGTGGCGCTGTCCGAAATCAGACTGTAGGAAGAAGCTGACAGTTCGCCGCGGATCTTTCTTCAGTCGAGCAAAGTTGACTTGCAGCTTTCGCTACAAATGTCTCTATTCTGGGCAGCAGAAATTCCTGTGACCCGCATCCGCACAGTCACCACAACATCGCTCGTCTCAGCAAAGTGCCTTATTACCCACTACAGTTTCTTTCGAGAGGTCTGTGTAGTGTTGTGGTGTTCAATCACGGATTGTAGAGGAGAGGGATAGGAAACGCCCGTAGGTGGAGTGGTTAGATGCGTGACTCGGCCACGCCCCCTTATCGGTTGTGACCCCGCTTAAGAAACGCCCGATTCCTCCGAATCCGAAGATTCTCTAGCCTTCTAGGCAACTCGAAAAGGTTACTAAGGATGTAAATAATGCTTCTAATTGCAGATTTTTGCAAACGACGGATCCCTAAAGCCCGTTTTTTCAACAGGCGACTTTGTGTAGCTTTCCTGATCGTTCTGCAGGCTTTCGGAACCACAATGTACATTCTAACTCTAGGCTAAAGACGTCAAAGTGCAACTGACATCTTCAAAAGCATCTGCGTTTCACGATTGTCGAAATGAAGACGATTTTCGAGCATGCACCCTTCTTGCGAGGGTAGACCTCGTTCTACAAATTTGTCTTGATCAATCGGAGATGCTTTTGAAGATGTCAGTTGCACTTTGACGTCTTTAGCCTAGAATTAGAATGTACTTTGTGGTTCCGAAAGCCTGCAGAACGATCAGGAAAGCTACACAAAGTCGCCTGTTGAAAAAACGGGCTTTAGGCATCCGTCGCTTGTAAAAGCTACATTTAGAAGCATTATTTACATCCTTAGTAACCTTTTCGAGTTGCTTAGAAGGCTAGAGAGCCTTCGGATTCGGAGAAATCGGGCGTTTCTGGAGCGGGAGGAGGAGTCAGAGCGTGTCACGGATGCAACGTCACAATGTACAGTAGTGCGCTATCGTTTCCTATCCCTCTCCTCTACAATCCGTGGTTCAATGAACTTTATTGTGGGCTGTGGTACACAGAAGACAGAAGTGAGTCAATGGCAGAAGGCTCAATGACTATAAGGAAAGAGGTGCGTGACGTCACATAAAGCTCCGCCTTACGTACGGGCAACACAAGACATATGAGTCCTTAGTTCTATGTAGTAGCTCACACCACATCTCCCCTTCCAGGAGGTTGTTCATCGACAAACCTTGCTGGAGGTCTAACGACACGACCAGAGCGGGTTCGGACGGGTGAAGGCTGTTGCTGCTGTTGCTGCTGCACTGGCTGCGGCGCTGCTTGTGGAGGATCCTCGACGGCTTCATTTGGAGGTACGTCGGGATTATTTCTTTGCTCGGGAATAACGAAGTGTTCATCATCTTCCGGTATGGTAACTGCGTCGTCTCTCACCGGGATCAGCTTTCCACGGTTGCGTCGAAACGATCCGGTAGGTGTGTTAATGTAATAGCTCCTAGATGATGAGGCTTGAGCGACGACTCTGCCGTATTCCTGGCGATCCGGAATATAGACTGCTTGGCCTAGTGAGAGTGTTGGCATTTCCTTGACGCGATGGCGTCGATCGAAATCTTCTTTCTGCTTCGCGCGGACATGCTCGTCCTTGTCGCGAAGCTGTTCCAGAGGAATAGCTTCTGGGAGTAGACTGGATTGAATTGTAGGCACGTTGGATCTCAACCGGCGATCCATCAAGATCTGCGCTGGTGATCCTTGAGCCAATGGAGTAGAGCGGTATGGTAGCAGGGCGAGGTATGAATCTTCGGCTTTCTTGAGCATTTCCTTGATCGGCGGTACTTCTCACGGAACCTTGCTGAAGGCATAATCTCTTCATGTTGTCTCGCCACGGTAACGGCGGCTTCGAGGGTGACATTGGGATTCTGTTGCAGCTTGCGCGAGACGAGATCGTCTCGTATCCCGATAATTAGCTGGAGAAGAATTTCTTTTTCCCTTCGCTCGCCGAACTCGCAGTACTCTGACAATGCGTAGAGGGCGGTGATGAATGCTTCGACTGGCTCCTTCTCCCCTTGGCGACGTTTTCGAAACGTGCAGATTTCGAAGATAACGTTGCGGGCTTTAGCGAAGTAGACGTCGAACTGGGCCTTGACTGGAGCGTACTTCTTCCGGTCGTGGCGGTGAGGGTGAGTTGTTTCATGACATCATTCGCTTCGGGGCCCATCGTGTAGAGCAGAGTCGAGACTTGCTACTCCTGGCCTTTGTCGCTGAGTCCGGAAGCGATGCGGAATTGCTCGAAGCGCTCGATCCACGACGGCCATGCTGCTTTTCGCTGGAAATTGAACTGCTTCGGTTGCTTGAGATGTTCCATTTAGGGGGGTATGACTCCTGACACCATGTAGTGTTGTGGTGTTCAATGAACTTTATTGTGGGCTGTGGTACGCAGAAGACCGAAGTGAGTCAATGGCAGAAGGCTCAATGACTATAAGGAAATGCGTGACGTCACATACAGCTCCGCCTTACGTACGGGCAACACAAGACATATGAGTCCTTAGTTCTATGTACCGTAGTTCACAAATTTTCGTTTTACATTAATTTTCGTACAACATGCAGTGTACGAAAATAAAGCTGTACTAAACAGAAAAACCGTGTAATATATGTCGTAAAAAAAGCAGTGTACGAAAATAAAGCTGTACAAAATATTGTAAAACGAAATATTTCAAGGCGAAAATTTGTGAAACTACGGTAGTAGCTCGCACCACAGTCTCCACGGGTATCCTTGCCAAAAGAGACGAGGAAGGCGTTCTCGTCTTGGGCGGATACGATAAAAAGGTGCACGCAAATGACATGGTCTACCGAGTACCAAACAGGGTAAGATTGTTTGTGTGATCGTATGAGAGTAGAAAAACACACAAGTCTTTGTACAGGCTGGAGAAGACAGACGTTTGGTGATGGGCGTGTATGATGCTCAGAAATCGTCTGGGTCGCTCCTCATTACGAATGAGCACAACGCAGGCGCATTTTACGACTTTCTACAATGCCACACCGCGCCCAACACCATTGTCTACACAAACCTGTGGGCGGATATGCACGAAAAGGCAAGCCAGTGTGGCGCAACAGGCCCTCAAAAGCGAGTTTGCGGCGATCCTAACTACGCCGCGCCGCGCGATGACGCCGCTGCCTATTGGTCATACGTGTATGAAAAACTGAGCCACGTGCGACCTAGCGAAAAAGGGTCTCTTTCATCTTATTTGGACGAAATCATGTGGCGGGACCGGTACGGGCGTGACGACGATGGTCAATACAACAGCGACGTTGCTTTGTGCAGCATCTTTCGCTGCATCGCAGAGCAGTACCCTGTTTGAGGCTGTCGGCGTGTCGGCGCTGCGCCAAAGTTCGATGGCGTTTCGACATATCGTACGTTTAAGGCAGTTCCCCGTTCTTCGTTTTCGTGAACTCTGTGTGAGAAATAAAAAGATCGCAGCCCGACCAACAGACGCGGTGCCGTGTGAAAGTCCGTGGGCACGGCGCGCTGAAACGATGCTCCCGACCGCGAGAATTCCGTACCTGTTCCATTTCTCTTCTTCGATCCGAATATTGGCGTCGTTTGACCCGGTACAGCGATCGGACGGGCAATCGCTAGCCTGCGGCACCGCTATTCGAAGCGAATGGCCACGCGATCGCGATCGTGAGACCCCGTACACATCGACGTGTGGCACCGCCTTGCACGGTGCCCGACCAGGAGCGTATGTTTCGCCGGATTTCCTGAACGATGGCACCGTATAGCGCGGTCGTCGCTTTCTATATAGGACTGGGACCGAATCATACGGGACCAAGAATCTAATGCAATTACGACAAAATCAAGATGGCCGACAGGAAGAGAGATCGACGGTGCCGGCACCGTATTAGCCTCGGTTCCAGACCCTCTCTCCCCCGGATGTTACCGATCCTTGGAACATCTATGCTTGGAGAGAGGGTCTGGAACCGAGGCTAACTCATGCTAGACGTCGTGTGGCAGACAAAAGCCAAATACACTTCACCAATCCCTTCATTTAACGCAAAACGAACTTCTTCGTCACTGTAGTCATTCGGTGAATGGCGGGTCGTTCTAATTTTTGAACTACTGTAATCGTTTTATTAGTGACTGACATATTACTCAATAGCAGGCGGCAGCGGTGCTGCCGTTTTCAGTAGACTGACAACGATCCCATTATTTGGTTCGTCGTCAATCATGATATGTGCAACTCGTCGCGACCTCCGATTGAGAACTCATAGAAAACAGGGTAGGTTCCATTGCCCGCGTCGCGCAAGACCAAATTTCTGCTTACTTCTTTGTCTCTAGTCTAGATAAAAGCAGGTATAATCACCGAATTAAATGGGAAAGGTATGAAAAATTTGGTACCAACGATCTAGTCCTGATTCTCACGGTGTCTCCTCCTACCGATCTTAGTCCGCCCTTCTCGTCGCATGCGAATACAGTAAAAGTGTAACGACAGCGGGCGTGCCCACCAGCGAGTCAGGGGACAAGTTGGACCTATAGAAAAATAAGACTATTATGGTAATTGAATGAACAACGAAAAATAAAATGAATTGCCTGGCGGAGTCATCAAATTATCCTTCGCCGTTTCTGTAAATTCACCAACTTCAATTTTTTCTTGGGTCAACTTCTTCAAAGGGTTTTATTCCGAAGAGACAGCCCTAGAGGCGTGTCGCCGTTACCGTCACTTGCGTACATATTTGCACCTACGCAGAACATATACCTGGTAGGTGTACAAAAAGTTCTAAATGTATAATAAATACCAAAATCTTAGCAATGCTCTTGCAAGGGATATGGTAGCCAACAAGATGGCAAAATGCAGAGGGGTTTTTCTTTCGCAGTTTTTTAGTTAATTTCGGTTTGTGCCCGAGGTCAATCAAATTTTTTGTCATGAGACTATATGGATCCGTTTTTGCAGGAACGATGCAATGGAGTCTGAAAGAAAAAACCCAGTAACAAGAAAAAAGGTGACTACTTCGGTGAGACCTTACCAACCATCTCTGTTTGATCCTGTCACTTTGGCACCGGGTATATGTACAATCTTTTCAGCTATTTCTCTATACTGTTTGTCAAGAGCAACAAGCAGGGGAGTGTTTCCTTCTTTATCTTCTTTGGTGACTTCGAAGCCGCTAGCAAGAAGAAGATCAATGGCTTCATCGTTTTCCATGCGAGCAGCAGCGTGAAGAGGCGTGCAGCCATACAGCCATCCCTATCAGAAATGCTCGGTTTGGCTTTTTGATCGAGAAGCGCCTTGGTCACTTCAGCAAGAGTCGGTTCCGCGGCCAATACGCGCAGTGCGGTTTTACCCTCGCCGTTTTGATGATCAACGGCGGCACCGAAGTCGGCAAGACGTTTAACCGAAGTGCCGCCTCTGCAATGGCTCAACGGCTGGTTTTTCTCATTGTCTTCAGCTGTCACCGTGTTGGGATTCACGCAAGCTATTACAGGAATTGTCTCAATAGACCCATGTCTCGCAGAAACCTGTGGAATAAAATTCTTCTTGGAGAATCAATCTTATACGTCCATGGGAGCTTCGTCTTCCACATTACGCGTAGTTGGTGTGGCACCCAGTTGAATTGCTTTTTGACAGATTTTGAACTGTCGTACAGCGCGCCGCTAAGTAAGCAATTTTCGCCTTCTTCACTTGTACCGTTAATATCGGCTATATGCATTGAAAAAGCTGCAACTATATAGTATGCATGAGAAGGTACGACTGCTACCTTTCGCCTTATTTGAGAGCTAGTCAATGACTTCAAGTCTATCCTCCTCGCAGGCAAAGTGCAAAGGACGCTTTCCCTCACTTTTTTCACCAGACGGTAGATCAGCGTTCGCTTTGTCCCACTCCACCAGAGCCTTCACAACAGAGAGCTGGCCCTTGTCTACCGGCCAAGTGAACAGGAGCGCATCCGTTCTGTAAAACCGTTATAAGAAATTCTACTCTTTCGAGGTCTATATAGCTAGATGTGTTTACCTTGTCCATGGCGTTCCAGAAAGCACCTTCTCTAAGCAACAACAAAATAATTTCTGGATTATCGCCGTATCCGGAAGCGGTGTGCAAAGCTGTCTCGCCGTCTTGATTAATCTCGCTTATGCCCGCAACATCTTTCAATTCAATTTTAACTGCTTTTGTGTAATGACTAAGAATGACTCTACAAAAAAAGAGCTCTGTTTGTGGGAGAACAGTGCACTACGTACGGTAGCGATCGGGAGTAAAAAAAACCCTTCATCTAGGTCTATAGAAGCACACCGATTTCTGAATAGGCACCATGCAACGCCCTTGCATAGTTTTTAGAATGTACTGTACTTAAAGTAAAAAGTAAAGCTTGTGTATCGCTTCTTGTGATCTAACTCGCTCTTTCGCTTGCAAAGTTTTGCCGCTCTCAACTCAATGAAACACATCTTAGCAATGCATGCGTTCGTCTCACAGAGACGTAGATATGCCTAACCTGGAGGCGAGTAGTTGCAAATTCGCTGCTATGCTCGATCAAATTCTATGCTCGATCAGATACGCTTTCATCGCGACATTTCCTGCATTCGAACGAGAGCGCTGCTCACTACAGGAAGAAAGTCAACGACAAGCATTGAAAAAAATCAATGCGGCACTTTTCGACTTTAAAATGTCTTTTCTCGCCGTGGCCACAATCATTGCACGTCGAAGCGTCGTCGGCGCCTTTATTTATACAAATAATGTTGCTTGAAATTTCATGCACGAGCACTTGACAGCTTTTCAATTGAAACGGAAATCCGAACGCTCTGCAGGCGTCGTCTATCCTTCCTGCAGACACAAACCGTCCACCGGCAAGTCTTATAAATATTCGTATACATATACGCAAATTCAATTTTCAATATGCACTCATTATGAAATAGCGTCGTACCAATGCATTCCTTTAGGATGCTTTGCTCGGCCGCATTGAACGGCTTGGCGCCGAATGGAGACTTATATAAGCAGAAATCCACTCGTCCCAATCAACCTCGACATCCTAAAAGAAACGATTTACGCTACGTATCTCGCTGAAATTCGGAAAAAAATAACTTCTCCAAATGATTTTGTCCAAAACTCGCTAGCGATGACGTTTTTTATCAGCGAAGTGGCTCTTTCCTGTTGATAAATTGTATCGATAAGCAACGTTAAGATCTTTCAGATTTTTGACTCGATCAACGTCATTTCGATCAACTTCTGACGCTTCAATTTAGATTTTCTTATTCACCGTTGTGATAGACACGAAGAAGCTGTTTTTCTCACTCGCGGCAGGACCTTCGCAAATCTTTGGGCCAACGCTGCTAACTAAGGGCTTTAGATCGTTAAGAATCGGTTCGCCGGAGGGCGCAGGTCTAATATGTCAGCTATGAACTCCTTAACGTTTTTAAGGATGGCTTCCATTTAAACAATAGAAGGCGGATCTGCTAGGGAAACGTGTTATCGCAGAGCATGCGCGAACTAGACTACATACGCAAATCGTGTCTCCGCCATAAGAAAGCTGTTAGTCAGCTTCAAAATGACATAAAAAACCGTACTACTGTTTTTGCAACGAAAAATTTTCAAAATTTCCCCTGCTCTAACGAAGCTAGCCTCGCGGTGCCAACATAGATATAAGAGAAATGGTGCCAAGCCCTCCGCGAGGCTATCACGAAGCTATCTCCGAGCGTGCAACTAATTCAGCGGGCATCTTCCCCTATACCCTGACTACTTTAAGAAAAAATGCTAGTTGAGTAAACAAAGAACGCGGGTGACTCCCACACTCTGACGTACTAAAATTTAGTCACAGGTTCAGGAAGACGCGGGATATTTCATTAGATTTTACACAAAATCAGCAGTATAATAAATTTTGATTTTTGTGACCTCTGTCACTCAGAAGCCGAGTGATCCCTAGCACTCAGAGCTGCATGAGGCGCCGGACCGGTGCAAATACAAGAGCTTTAGGCACCAATGTAATACTGCGTGGGGGACGGCTCCGGATTCCTCCTTTTATTCAGGCCTTGCACACAGATACACGCGTTCCACTGAACGACTCTAACACGACTGTTCCAATTATCCTAACTACTAATCACATGTCTTGCTACCTCTACCTAATTAGCTACTGCCCCCCACCCCCTACTGCTACACCAGCCCTCACGTAGCTGCCCTGTAGTTCCATTCCTTAGTTAGCGCCTAAACCAGACCGACCAGAGTGGCAGAACCTTCATTGCCCTTAGCCTCAATATCTGCAGTGCATTGCAATGCCTAAGCAGCGGATTAAAAGTGGCTTGGCGGCCTGAAAGCAGTGTATAAGCTTCTTTCACTCATTAGAGCTTCCAGCGGAAGAGACGATTCCACCGTAGACCTAACCCTAACCCATGCTGTTCCGCAGTACGCGATCGGATGCTTTATCGACGGAGACTTAGCGTGCGGTAAAGTGATGGCTTCGCCATGCGAATGTCGGATCGGTCTCGGTTACGACGTCCACCGTCTCGAATCGGGCAGGAAACTGACGTTGGGTGGTGTTAATATTGAGTCTAGTGTCGGCCTAGTGGGTCACAGCGATGCTGACGCTCTTCTTCACGCTATTACGGATGCTATACTCGGAGCGATAGCCGAACCGGACATTGGAGATCTATTTTCTCCGTCAGACGACGAGTGGAAGGACATTTCTTCGACGGTTTTCGTCAAAGAAGCTCTTCGCCGTGCAACTCTCAAGGGGTTCATAGTGCGAAATGTCGACACCGTAGTTATAGCAGAAAAACCGAAACTGAAAGAGTGGAAAAATGCTATCAGAAGCCGAGTTGCAAAAATTTTGGATATTGGTGAGGACTGCGTAGGAATTAAGGCAAAATCTGGGGAAGGTTTGGGACCCGTTGGAAAAGGGAAAGCGATTGAGGTAAGAGCCGTAGTTTTGCTAAACAAGAGAAGCGATAAGCAAGACTCATGCTGAGACGCTTTGCTCTAAATTTCATTATAAGACGTGAGCCATTTCTATCAAGCTATTATGAGGCCCATTTACACGCAGTGTTGGTGATCATAGATATACTATATCTATGATCAGCAACACTGCGTGTAAATGGGCCTCTTCACTTCGAAGACGTTAGTTCATGTATGGTAAGGGTTTGAATACTCTCGCGAAGATTTAATTAAGGCGGAAACTGTAAGCAGATTGTAACTTTACAAAAAAAAGATGAAACGGTGAAACGGATCTGTGACATACACACTACTATAACGAGTACCATCTAAATTTCGATTAAGGACCGGATTTCTTGCGCTAAAGGGTTTTTCCAACAGCAGGCTTTCGATGAGAATCATTTCAAGTCGCTTCATCTGTGATTTTCTTCAAAGCATAAAGCTGCTTGCCCAGCCAATCAGTAAGGGCGCGATCCCGAACAGTGCCTGCTAGACGATCCAATATCTTAAAAGTTTTGATAGCGATCTCCACATCTTCTGCCGTTAGGCTGTGACTCTTGAGAGAAGCTTTCCCTCCGGAGGTCTTCAACGAACGAACCTGATAAAGATATCGCGAATAATGTCCTACCAAAACCGGCTTTCGTACCGCTATTCGTTTGTTCGCCATGTCGTGTGCCACTTTCGTTTTTCTTTCCTCCGTCGTGCCGGTTAGAGGCAATCGAATAATGGTATCTGAGATCTTGCAGTAAGCGAGACGTCTGTCCAGAAGAAGCTGCACGTGCATTTTGATCAAGTCTATTATTTGATTGCTGTTCTGAAAGAAAAAGCACATCATTGATTTGGTTAATTTTTTAGTAGTGGAACCTCCTGCTGTACAAATAAATATCTTTCATTCAATAACCGAGTACATGTCATCAAAGAGCTATACTACAACCTCAACGCTCTTAGGCACCAGCAGGGTTGAAATTCATTCTACGTTAACACCACGATTAAAGTTCGTTCTGACTCTAACTGCTAATTGATATCAACTTCTAATCTTATCCAGCGCTGCTACATGATTTATAAGGCTATAGCTGCGTGTTTGATTAAATAAGTGTAGAGACGAGGCAAAATGATAATACCTCAATTTTAGTACACTGTCCGCCAGATGATGCGGCGATGGAACTAAATGCTTTCTGCGTAAACACGTTATTACGGCAGGCCACCGTGAAAACAGAGATGTTCTTCGAGCGACACGTTTCAGCCAAAACCGACCAATCGTGGCCTTCTGGGCAACCTGAAAAGAATTCCTTTGCATGCGCCGGCGCGTAGGACCCACTTTCGTGCTCTACCATCAGGAAATGCATCGGTATAAATCGCTCCTGCTATGCCATGCGGTGGGGCATCGCCTATCAAGACAGCAAGGCGAGCAGCGTGCGGTCGATTAGCCTCGTCCCAATTGAGACGAGACACTTCGAACAGAGCATCAGCTTCAGGAGGATCGCCGCCTCCTAAAGAAGCCCGTTCGCTATCATTTGATACTTAGTACTCAACACTAAAGAAAACTTGCCCTTAGCAGAAAGACTATCAATTGCCAGTATAACAGCATTTTCATCGTCGTTGAGTTTCCAGACTTTGGTGACATAGGTTGACTCCTGAATCGAAGTCTAGACATCTCACCAATATAAAATGCCAATCTATTTACCTCTGGAGGATGGTCGCGATAAGCAATAATAGCGATTCGCAAATCAGTACAGAGCTTTTCGTCCTTTACAGCTTTAATCAGTTCTTTTATTAGAAGTCGCGCTTTCTCTATTTCTCCACCTGCCAATTCCAATAAAAGCCAGTTGCTTTACGCATATATTACTAGACTTAATTAATTGATACAGCTCACTCATGCTAGACGTCGTGTCACAGACTATAGCCAAATCCACTTCCCCAATCCCTTCATTTGACGCGAAGCGGACTTCTTCATCAGTATATTCGCTCGGAGAGTAGGACGCAGTACTAATTTTCAAATAACTGTTAAGCTGTTTTTAGCGCCTTAGTAAAGAAATTACTCAATAGCGGGCGGAAGCGGTGCTACTGATCCCAGTAGACTGACAACGTAAGGCGATCCCATGATTGGTTCGTCGTCAATCATAATGTGCAACTCGTAGCGACCTCCGATTGAGAAGTCATAGACAACAGGGTATGTTCCATTGGCCACGTCGCAAACTTCCAAACAGCTGCTTGCAGTTTTGTCTGAAACGTGAGCTTCATATCTAGTCTAGAAAAAAGTAAAACTCGGTAAGAATCAAATTAATTAGAAACGACACAAAATACATGGTACCAAAGATGACTCTTTAGCAATGATTCTCACGGCATCTCCTCCCACTGATCTTAACCGGCCTTTCTCGTCGCATGCGAATAGAGTGAAAGTATAACGACAGTTGACGTGGCCACCATCCGCTAGTCCGGGCCCATCTGCGAAACTCTTTTGCGGACAAGTTGGGCCTGTCGCAAAAAACACTTTCAAATCAATAACAAAAGATAAAATGAATTGCCTGGAAGAGTCATCAAATCGTCCTTTGACGTTTCTGTAAAATCAAGAACTTCAAATTCTTCTCGGGTCAACTTCTTCAAAGGGGTTTCATTCCGAACAGAGAGCCCTAGAGGCGTGTCGCCTTTACTGTCCCTTACGTACATATTTGCGCCTAAGCAGAGCGTAGGTCTTATTATTTTAACAAGCGATAAATCTATTAAAAATACCGAAATCCAACAAATCTTTTGCAAGGGATACATCCGACATGAGAGCAAAATGCAGCGGGGTTTTTCCTTCGCGATTTTTTTCGTTCACTTCTACTATAGCACCGAGTTCAATCAACTTTTTTGTCAAGCGGTTATATCCGTTTCTACAGGAAAGATGCAATGGAGTCTAAAAGAAAAGAGCCCGATGATGAGAAGACGACTTCAAAGCTATGAGCACTCCACCTTACCAACCCATCTCTGTTAGACCCTGTCACAGCTGCACCGCTGTCTACAAGTTTCTCGGCTATATTTCTAAACTCTTTGTCAAGAGCAACGAGCAGGGGAGTGTTTCCTTCTTTATCTTCGGCGCTGACGTCGGCGTTCCTAGCGCAAAGTAGATCAATCGCTAGCTCATTCTCCATGCGAGCAGCAACATGAAGAGGCGTGCAGCCATCCTCATCGGCAATGTTCGGATTGGCTTCTCAATCGAGAAGCTCCTTGGTCACTTCAGCAAGAGATGGATCCGCGGAAGATACGTGCAGTGCGGTTTTACCCTCACGGTTTCGATGATCGACAGCGGCACCGAAGTCGGCGAGAAGTTTAACCGAAGTGCCGTCTCTGCAACGACTCAAAGGTTCGTTTCCTTCATCGTCTTCTGCTGTCACGGTGTCGGGATTCCGACGAGCGATTACGAGCATTGTGTTAATAGATGCATGCCTCGCAGAAACCTACCGAACATAATAAGATTAAATTTGTTTTGTCAAATAAATCTTACGTCCATAGGAGCTTCGTCTTCCTCATTACGCATAGTTGGATCGGCGCCCATTTCTATTGCCTTTTCGACAGATTTTGAACTGTCGTACAAGGCGCCGGTAAATAGGCAATTTCTCCTTCTTCACTTGTACCGTTGATGTCGGCTATACACAGTGAAGAAGTTGTCATTTCCGATTATGCATGTATGTTGGCAATGTGAATAAAAACGACCTTTACCTTTTGCTTCATTTGTGAGGTACTTGATTATGTCGACTCTATCCTCCTCGCAGGCAAAGTGCAACGGGAGTTTCTTCTCACTTTTCTCACCAGACGGCAGTTCTGCGTTCGCTTTGTCCCACTCGACCAGAGCCTTCACAATAGAGAGCTGGCCTCGTCTAGCAGCTATGTGAACAGGAGCGCAACCATTCTATAAAAATTATAAGACTATACTCTTTCAAAAGTCTAGCCGCGTATACTTTGTCCATGGCGTTCCAGGAAGCACCTTCTCTGAGCAACAAGCAGAGGATCTCCGCATCGTCGCAGTATCCGGCAGCGACGTGCAAGGCTGTCTCGCCATCTTTATTAGTTTCGTTTATGTCGGCGACATCTTTCAATGTGGTTTTGACTGCTGCTGAGTCACTACTCAAAATGACTTTCTACAAAAGAGATAATCCAGCTGGTGAAAGGAGCGCATTTTAGGTTAGGTTGCTGAAACAGAAACCGATCTATTTGCATTCGGAATTAATTCCTCCTGCACAGGCTTTAAGACTCTAACGCCTTTTCTAATCGGAGGTAAAGTTTGTGTATCATTTGCCTAATTCAGTTAACTACAGTACTTGTGACATTAATTCGTAGCTGTGCTCTACCAATTACCCAATCAATCTCGATCCTCCTCCTCGCCCCACAGAATATAACGTGTGACGGTGTCTAACCTGAAGGTGGGTATTTGTAAATGCGCCACCCCGCTTAATCATGTGGGCCGTCTTCGCCACACTTCCTGTACGAGAACGCGTGCGCTGCTCAATGCAGAAAGAAACTTGACGACAAGCAAAAAATCCAGAGCGCACTTTTCCACTTTAAAATGCCTTTTCTCGTCGTGTCCACAATCATTGCATGGCGAAGCGTCGTCGGCTCCTTTCTTGTTACGAAACAATTTTCTTTGAAATTTCATGCACGAGCATCCCATCTCTCGGCAGCTTTTCACGCCTCGAAACGGAAACGCGAACGCTTTGCAGGCGTCGTTCATCCGCCCTGCAAACACGAACCGCCCACCGGCATGTCCTACGCAAAATCGATTTTCAATATGCACTCATTATCAAATGGCGTCGTACCAATGCATCCCTTTAGAATGCCCTCCTCGGCTGTATTAAATGCTTTCGTGCCGAATGAAGACGCATACTTTGAAATCCACTTATCCCACTCCACCTCGACATCCTGAAAGAACAGATCGACCTTCGCAACGCCTCTCGTTGGAATGCGGAAAAATAACCTCTCCAAACGATGTAGTTCAAAAGTCGCGAGCGGCTGTGTTCTTAATAAGCGAGGTGACCGTAATGCCCTTTTCTGTACTAGTACTGTGTCGAAAAGCGATGTTTTGAAGGTCCTTTAGATTCTTCTGCAAAGCCTCGATCCACGACATTTCGACCAAATGATTACGTTTCAATCTAGACTTGATTGTTTTCAGTCGCTTGTTGACGGTCGCGAGAGTCTTGCAAAAGCTGCTGTTCTCAATCGCAGACTTCGCATCTTTGCGAAGTAGTGCACGCTCGCCACTAACCGAGGACTTTAGACCGTCAAGAACCGACTTGAGGTTCTCCGGAGGAAGCAGGTCTAATATTGCAGCTTCGAAATTCTCAAAGCGTTCTAGTTCTTCCATCCAAAACGGAGTATCAATATAGGAGGCGTATCTGTTTGGGAAACGCGCGCGTCTGTCAACTTACTAGTATCAAATTACGACGTTATCTCCAGTCGCGGAGCATACGCGACATCTCTTTGTACTTTCCCGTTTATTCCTAAATGAGAGACTTGATTTATTACATTTTCAGCTGTCGTCGAGCGTCTTCGAGATTGCATAAAAACACTGAACACTTATTTTAATTTTCAATGCCGACCGTGTAGACAGAAAGGTTCACGTACTTCTAAAATTCCATCTAGAGCAACTTCGCTTTGTCGAATGAATCGAAGTGGAATGCTCTTTATTCGCGCACCAACTAGATAGGGCCCCTAATTGGGATCGAGATACAGTTAGTAAGCAGAGTTGCAGCCGCCTCCTACAGCATGCTGTTTGACAAAACGTCGCAAAGAGGTTTTTCCTCTTCGGTGAGCGAGCATGACAAGCGAAAGGTCCGCTGAAACAATGGCGCGCTATATAGGCAACCGTCTTCGTGCCGTCTACGTCAGAACGGGTCCACGCTCACAATGTAAGCATTGACAGCGCATGCAGTACGTGTTCGCGAAGGCTGGAATTAGTGGAAATGCAGGCGAACTTGAGTCGAAGACGGAAGACGTGAACGCGCGCGTGCGTTAGGCGTAGAGCTAGATCACTTTTACGCGTTCTCTGCTTCACAGAGCCGGCCAAGTTTGGTTTTTCTGAAAGCTGAGATGATAAGTACTCTTGCCACTATAAAGCCGCGGAGCCATCGAGGCGCACCAGGGAACAGCTAGGAAGGGTTTAATTGTTTTTTGCCTGTAATTTAATCTCGGACGGTTGTATTCATATCCGGACAAAGGCTTTTTCTCGTCAACCGAACAGTTTGAGTGCAAAATCCGCATATCAATCGAAAGCTCTAACGTTGCTCTAATGCCGTTTAGCGTTTGCCAATCCGATCGACGGTCGCGGAGAAAATCGAGCCTAAAAATAGCCACTACCGAATCCAAAGTCGGACACCCTCTAAACCGGGTTCTCCTCAACGACACATACGTAGTTGAATAGCCTGATGCAGGGGCGTCGCCACCGGCCCAATGTTTTCCAAAATGAAAAATATTTTTAGATAGATAAACCGAGCAAAAATAAAATCAGTTAGAAAGGGCATTGTACACGTGCACGATCATAGTAAAACCAGAAAGTTGGGCTTCCTGGACATAGCTACGGTATGTCCGAAGTTCGACATAAAAGTCCGACTCCGACAGTTTGGTCGATTTGAGTATAATAAAGTTTTCTAATGATACAACAGAAAGAGCACGTGCATTGAACAAAGTGAACGTATTTAATGATTCTTCATTCTCTAAGTATTTACGATAAACATTGATGAAACCTAATTGCACAAGTGGGCGTGGTCGAAAAATTTTTCGCGCCTGAAGTACTTTCTCTTTAAGCCGGGTCATACGAAAAATTGACGCTACGCCCCTGTGATAACAACGTTTAAAAAAGCGATCAAGCAAAAGTGGCTAAAATAGTCGGGTTTTTGTACAGGCAACCGTTGTTAGTGTTCTTGTATATATAGCCCATTTTCCTAGATCGCGGAGCCCCGATTTAGGCCGTTAGCATTTTCTAACAACGATTCACGGTCGCTTGAACAGTTTCTTGTAGTTTTAAATTTTGAAAAATAATTTTTAAGACTGCTAAAAAAGGGCGGAGGAGGTAAGAAAACGTTGTCAAAATAATTTGTAGGGTTCAGACAGGGTTCAGACGACAGAAAAAACTCGAGTGGCTACAATTGTGAACACAAAGTACGGTTTCACGCACCGTAGATTTTTCACCAAAAAATCCCTCTAAAAGGGTCAATTTTGTTTGTCTCGTACTTATATAGACGTTACCATCATTAGGCAATTCAACTTACATGTTTCGTTGAGGAGAATCCGGTTGACCGTTGATCGGATCGGCAAACGCTTAATTAACGGTATTAGATAGAGCAAAGTTAGAGCTTTCGATTGATATGCAGCTTTTGCACTCAAACTGTACGGTTGACGAGGAAAAGCCTTTGTCCGGATATGAATACAACCGTCCGAGATTAAATTACAGGCAAAAAACAAACAAATCCTTCCTGTTCCCTGTGCGCATTGATGGCTCCGCGGCCCCTTAGGACAAGTATAGCCTTAGGTCCCTATAAGGCTTGTAAGAAGAATCTGCGCAGCCGCACTGGCGGATCTAAGGGGAGGGGGGTTGCAACCCCCTTTGAAATATTTAGAGGCAGTATTTTTAGTGAAATAATTCATGAAAAGAACTAAATGATAGGTAAAACTGACTATATTTTGAAAGTTTTTCGCATGGAGGAAACATAAAATTTTTTACGGCCACGCCCACATTCAAGAGCGGCCGGGGCTTTGCCCCTCCAAATTACAACCCCTCCTTTGGAAAATTTCTAGATCCGCCACTGGCAAGCTCAGCTTGGAACTATTACCAAATTTAGTTGCTCTTGCTTTACTGCACCAAACCCAAGCCTTTTAGCAAGCCAAAGAAAAATTACCCACAAAGAGAAGCGAGTGGAGCCACTTAGACGAGGCTCTTTGTGCATTCCGGTGCCGCAGGTAGATCTAAAAAGCTGTTCAGCTATATGGATCGTGCAACGATTGCATGTAGCGTAGCGTGGCGCACTGTACTGTGGAGGAATCCGTCGAAAACTTCTTTCACGCATGCGTAGTTCAAAAGCGATTGAAGTCATGTGACCAGGTGTGACCATGCTCGAAGGAGAGCAAAGAAGAAAGAGAAAAACTCTGCAGAACAGCACGTGCGCATGCACCTAAATATGAGCATCACCTTGGTTGCAAGATATAAATTTCTACTTATCAACCACCAAACAGCCAAAAATGATCTAAATCAAGCAATAAGCTAATAACTAATACCTATTGATTTGATTGATCAGGAAAGAGCAGCCCTCATAGCTTTGATCACGTTCAGAATCCGAATTTATCACGTGACATTATCATATGCTTTTCTCCCCGCACGTACCTTTGCCCACAAAGCTGATTGTAGTTTTCTTTTCTGTGTTGAAGAAAGTCTCTTCATCAATAGCGCAGTTACTGTAAAACATCAAAATAGAAGAAGTGCTCAGCAGACAATTAACACAAACATGGCAGACCAAGAAAAACAGTTACCACCGTCTCGACTGCAGCTCACAATTGTCCACGATTGACTCAAGTGGGACGAAAAATCCAGGAACTTTCCAGATCTTTGTGTACACCCACGAAAGTCTCCTGAAGGTCCAGCACTTTCTTCTTTGCAAATTCCTCTCTGTCCTTCTTGTAACCCAGTCTCTAAAAGATCGATAGCACAAACTCCATCACTTTCATAGAACTGCATACCTCACACATATCTTCAATTAGGACTTTCACCTTTTGCGCATTTTCTTTATGATGTCTGGAATAATTCTCGTACTTCTCAAGAAAATAGCCGCACTGCTGATCCAGAATGGTCGAGAAATCCTTCCCATAAGCATTTACACACAATCTGTCAATTTGTTTCAGAACAACATTGACTTCCTTCAAGTTATCCTGTTGAAGTCGCGAAGCTGCAGCATCTACAACTTCCTTGGTCTCTAATAAGAGGATTCAAAAGCCAATAGATAGCCCACCTACTTCACGTATCAATTATTACTCTGGCAAAAAATTCTCTTTCCTTTTCCTTTCGGCGAAGAGTATCTGTGAGTGGAAAAGTACAATAATTTTGCGTACCTTTTTTGAAAATTAAGTACACGCGTACCATTTCTAACTCGTTCGTCTGCTTTTTTCTTTTCTTCAATATTTTCCATAGTTAAGACGCCATCATCTTGTGACGACGACTCGTCTTCCTCTGTTGGCATTCCGTCTTTGTCTTCGTTCAGCTTCTTTTTCATATTTTTCAATTCTTCCTGCAGCTTAGCTACCTGCCGAGCATTCTCCTCAACTTCTTTGCCTAGGTTCTCAGTTTCTTCGTCAGCAGTAACGTTCTCCTGCTGCTTCAAAAAATCAGTGCACTGACGAAAAATAGGCAGCTTATTGTGCAGTATCTTCACTCTTTGGCCCATACTATGGTAGAAGGTCTCTAAACTGTCGGCAATATCGCGTATAAAAACGCGAAAAAATTCTTGAATCTTTTGCATATTCCTTCGTCGTCATCTGAAATTCAAAACAATGAGAACAAGCTAAAAGCCACTAGAAAATATTTACCAGGAAGTCCGTCGATGCCTGGAGCCTGGCTTGTGTCAACACCTCCTTCGTCGGTTTGGCCAATGGACGCGGATTCGTCCTCTATTTGGTTCTCTAGGGCCACGGTTGCATTTGTGAAATCGGGTTCAACTTGCTTCTCTTCCTCTTCGAAGATAGGCTGCACAGCCTCTTCCGCGGATCTTTTCTTGTAGTATTCGATTTCATTAATAATGACACTTCTTTTCCTGAAAAGACCGCCGACTTTCCAGAAGAACGATTTTACGTTATCCACGAGATACGACTTTGCCTTCTCAAAGAGACTTTTTATAAGGTCCGACAGATCTCGAACATTCGCCGAAATTCTAAATCCAATAGGGTCCATGCGAAGAAAAGAGACGATAACTTGGAAATCAAATTGGACGTCTTTCACCCGACCGATTTCCACATCAAACGTCAGCAATTTCAAATTAATAAGTCCGGTAAGGGCGTTTCGCGAAAGCCACGACAGAGCTCTAATGCCGATCTTCGTGATCTGCTTCGCCGCTTCGAGTACGTGGACAGCAGCCCTAAGTGCATATTTCGCTCCTTCTAACTTTCCTTAGCAAGTCGGAAAGGGGACTTTAAAGTTTCTCTCAAAGCTGTGCACCCGGCATTTCTCAGAATACAAGCCGGATCAGTAATATCGCAATCGTAAAACCCGCACAAGCCGTACGCTCCGCACCCTCCCCAAACGTGCCAGCAACACTCGAAACGAGGACACTTGATGGTAACTAGGAACAAAATTAAAGAAAAAGAAGATTAAAATCGATTTGCTCTTACCGGTTCCGCAGTGATGAATTGTACAGATATTGTCAATCTTGTGCATAATTTTATCCATTTCTCTCTGGGCATCATTAAGTTTGCCTTCGGCTCGCCGAAGCGCCTCCTGAGCGTCGATAATGCCTCGTTCGGCGGATCGGCCTAAATCTTCGATTTTCTTGGCCGCCACTTCGCCAATCCGACTCAACCACTCCGTCGAATAAGAGCCGTAAACGCGAAAGGAAGCGTCGGACACGGACGTCGGATTGAGAGCTTGAACTTTCAAATTCGACTCGAACGGACCCAAATATCCGCGCATAACGAAAAGATACTGATCCTCGTCCATCTGAACGTAAGCCTCTTTCTCAAGAAAGCCGAGAATCTGAGCGTAGGCTCGGGCGCGGACGTAGGCGCGCGGTGGAACGGCACTGAGCGTCGGCTCGGAGTCGCGGACCTCTCGAACGATCGTACTCGGATGCGTAGACTTTGATGAGACCGCCGGCGAGTTCGATCGGCGACATTTCCAGATCGATCATCACCAGCGTCGGAGACAGTTGGATATCGCCTTTGACGCGCAGCCCAAATATATCAAGAGTTCCCTTGATTCGCGTACCCTTCGGAATCGTCATTCCTGCGACGGCTTTCTCTTTAGGAGCGTGCGACACGAGAAGACCCTCGGGAAAGCCCGTCTTCCCGAGGAATTCCGGCAGTTCAAGATCGATACCGAGCACGTCGACGATTCCTTGGAGAGTCAGCTTGTTGACGCGCGCGTAAAAGTAATTGTTCTCCGGATCGGTCGTGTCCAGGCCGCAGTAGGCCGCTCCTTTGATTTGTTCCTCTGAGCCCGGCTCGCCGATGTGAATCTCGCCACCGAGTTCGAATCCAGTCGGCGCGGATCCCGGAATGAATTTGATGAAAAAGTGTATGTTGCCGAACGACAGCCAATCGATGCCGAAAGCCCGCTCCCACACGCCGACCATCTGCGCGAGCACTTCAACTTCGTTTTTGCTCGATTTCTTTATAACGGCGACAAAGAGAAGTTCGGGATTCTTGAGTAAGAGTTCGGCCCAGAGATAGATTGCCGTTTCTTTGCCTTTCAACTCGTACTCGAGACCGAGAGTCTGGAGCGTGATTGCACTGCCCAATTGCATGTTGGCGAGACCGGCGTAGACGTACATGTCGCGAGCGCCCGTCATTCTCGCTCGAATCTGAAAATTGAAGTCGTCACCCAAACCCGATCGGATTAACTTGAGAAGAGGATCGTCCGTGTTTTCGGGAATTTTGACGAGTGCCGCCACGGTGACTCCTTTCTTGATGTAACTGAGCTGCTTCAGCTTTGCTCCCTTGAACGTGCGTCCCTCGAAATCGGCCGACGACACGGCGACAGCAACGTCGACGCCGCCCAAAAGATCCAAAAAGACGAGCGATCGGCCCACGATCGCCCCGAGCACCGTAGAGAATTTCTTGTTGGATACGTAAAGACCGAGAGCGGCTCGCAATCCGGATGTGCCGCTCTCGCAGACGACATCAATGGACACATCGACCCAATCGCCGACGTAAGCGTCTCCCCACAGGTCGATCGATCTCTCCTCGGTTACAACGGATAGCGAGGGATTGACGATGCGGAGGGAATCGAGGACTCCAAGCGATATTCCCCCGGGGAGAAAGTTGCATTGGTTCTCGGAGAGGAGGTCTTGCATCGTCATGGCTTTGCCGCTTCCGCTCAGTCCGTAGCCGCCTGGAAGGGGCTTGACCTCCACATCGAACGTCGCCGATCCCATCGTCCATTTGCCGTAATAGATGAACTCCTTCTTAACAGGAGACGTTGTCGTAAACGTGACGTTCGCATAGGCCTCGTCGATCTTCACCCAATCGTGAATCAGGTCAATGTTCATTTTCAACGGAAAACTGGCCGTGATCTTCTTGGTCACCTTATTGTAGGTAAGACTCTCAACGGTGAGGCTCACGATATCTTTTATTCCAGGCGGCAAGACTATGCTCTCCGTAACGAAGCCGAATGCCGAAGCAGCTTCACCCACAGAGAGAGGTGCCCGACTTCGCATAGTGAATCCGTCCGAAGTAATCTGCATTATGAACTTAGCCGAATAGGACTTCGACAACATGAGCTGAGCAATCACGACCACTCCTTCGCGAAACGGTAGAGCCTCTCGGAGAATTCCCCCAATGCTGTCAGGAAGGAGATTCGTGTTCACTTCGTCGGTCGAAATCAGGACTCCGACGTTTGACTGGAGACCGAGATTAGGAATTCCACTTATGTCCAAGTCCGATATCTTTGCTACGACGTCCGAGAGACCAAACTGTTCCACTTCGACGGCCATTGTTACTGTCGTTTGAGAGCCTTTATCATAGCGGTGATAGACGACATGTAGCACTAATGTATCCCAATTCTCGATAGAAGGAGTTCCGGAAAAGCACAAAGAGAAATTTCTCGAAATTGGTTCGTATAGTCCTTTGATTTCAACCGATTTGAGGCTGAGTGTCGAAAAGCCGCGTTCACTCAGCGCCTTTCCACTTTCTCCAGACGGCAGCGGGTCTATGCCGATAGTCCGGAAAAACTCCGTCACGTAGAGCTCCGAAATTTTTCCGGAAATGAAGTGCTTCCGCTCGGCTTCCGTGATGTCCAATGTTAGAAGGACATCTCCGACTTTCCACGTTCCGCTCGCCGCCGAATGGATGAGATAGAAGCGACTGGTAGGGTCGTCGTCGCTCACTTTCACTTTGACAATAACGGAAACGTCAAACATTGTGAGAAATTCGTCAACGATTTCTGACTCTCCGTCGGCGCTCGATCGGACTTCAAGTTCCCTGCAGCTCATATTGTATCGAAAGAATTCTAGGGGCAAGGCAAGAAGGCTCGGCATCGCGAGACCTTTCAGAAAGTCGGCCAGACTGGGAGCCGCCGATTTGAAGAAATCGGAGAGAGCGATCTCCGTTTGGGATTCAACGGTGAAGGTCCACTCGTCAGCCTCGTTGACGACGGAATAGTCGTCGTCGCGTATCGTGCCATTGCTCGAACCGAAGATCTCTTCGAGAACTGCGCGAGTCATCGACGTCGAAGTGCTTGCATCGAGGACTGTGACAAGGAGTAGGATCGCAATGAAGAGCGCCTCCATATGCCTGCCTCCCTTGACTTTCGAGACTGTTGCCAGGCCGCAAAGCGGGCTTCAATTGACCACGTCACGTCAATGCAGATTGATGACCACGTCAATGCAGGAATCCTCCCAATTGGATTTTGATACCGGGCGCCTTGTGCGAAAGGACCTTTCTCAGAGTAAAGTTCGATAGTCCCAGAAATTTCGACTGGCGATTCTTTTTTGAAAGCCTAGAACGAAGCTTCGTTGGGTTTCAAACAACAGTGCGGCGAGAAACACAAACAGGAAGCGGTCTCCTTGAATTACCATCAAGCTTACTCACCTCCGCCAGCGGCATAAAGGCATCCGTATAACACCACGGCAACCAGTAGATTCCAGTTGAGTCCAGACTCCGGAGAATGAAGCATCTCACCACCGTGTTGCTCTTCACTCTCGCCTGTTACTCAACAAACGGAAGACTAGAGGACAAAAGTACTGTACTGTCGGACAGCGTGCGACAAGAGAGACCCTTACGAGAGCACCCGTCCGTCTTTTAGTATTGAGTGTCCAGAGAATCGAAGGAAACGAAGTGACGCAGGATGACGCTCGATCCGAAGTTGAATGCCCTCAAGGATACATCATCACAGGCTGTCGCTGCAGCACAGCCGAGTGCGACGGCGCGTTCACTGAAAGCCTCCAGAAATGCTACGCCTACGGCTCCTACAAGCAAGTCCCTGTGAAGGTAGGCCGCCTATAGAATAGAAAGACATTTTTATGCATATGCACATACAGATATAGATATAGATATAAATATAGATAGATATAGATATAGATAGATATACATGTATATATATATATATTCCGACATGTACAGTCGTCATAGTATAGACATCTAGTACTGTCTGTACACGTGTACATGCTGCTGCCTGCATTCATCTCTCTCTCTGTCCTTCTCTCCCTCTCTCTGACTCTTACAAGGCGGTGGCTGTCTGTACAAAGTTTCTGCCCAACAGCATTGACGTCTTTGTCAATCGGGTTCCCCGCGAAGAGTTCAATTAAGGTCTCCGATCCGGTCGTCTCCTACAGCTGTCCGTCTGACTATCGCGTTCTCATCTGCAACATGTACACTCCCTACTACTCGAGACCGAGCTACGGCTTGGGAGACATCAGGGGCAGTCGATGCCTGCTTCTTCGACTGCAAGCCGCAAAACAAGGACTTCGCGTGCGCTATCTACACAACATGCTACAGTGCGCTAAGTGGTGAAAATACTGTTTCTCCATTCTAAGCCCTCTTTTCAGAAGAAATCGGCGAGTTCTCCGGGGATTCCTTCTCTCGCCACACTGTTTCCGTGACTGGACCGGCGTCAGAAGCTCGGGACGACAAGTACTCTCTCGCGGAATGCCCGTCCGGCTTCAACGTGGTCGATTGCCGATGCGACGACGACACATGCGACGGCGCTCATCCACAGGGCGCCAACTGCAAAGCCTTTGCATCGTTTTGGAATAGGGCTATCCGAGTAAGCCGGAAAAAATCGCATTAAGAATACCCGGATGTTATATATTAGCTAATAAACATATACTTATTTTTACTTATTTTTGAATTGACGTTGTACTACAGGCTGTGGCAACCTGTTCTAAATTTGAAGGCAATTCGGCTCTTGTTCAAACGAGACGCGCGCCTGAAAGTGGCTGGGCAAAGGGAAAGATCTCAACGACGTGTCCGGCTGGATCGGATCTCATATCATGCAATACATACACGCTGTGGCATCGGTCTCCGACGAACGGTCTCGGCGTTATTTCCGGTCGAACCTGCTCAGCCAATTGCGCCAAGACGGCCGACGGAGAGGGATGTGCCATCTACGCACAATGCTTCAGTAAGATTGAATTCCTAGGCGCCGGTTCCGATCCCGAAAGCGAGTCTTCCATTAGAACGACTGGACTTCACGTTTCCGTACACGGCCGTCGTATCGCATCGCGTCGTCGTGAAGGCGAAGCCGTCCGAAGCGCGAGACGACGCCGTATCGGAAGCCCGCTGTCCCGACTCCTATGTGCTGGTTAACTGCCGATGCGACATCACCAAGTGCGATGGAGTCATGTTGGGAGGAGACTTCTGCACGGCACATGCCAGCGGAACAAACGAAGCAGTCAAGGTTCTGTAGAAAAATAATTAAAATATTTTATTGAATTATAAATAGATTAATTAATAAATTTAACTTTATCTTATTTAGGCTATTGCTACGTGCGTGAAATTGAGACCCGGTGCTGCGAGCGTATATGTTAAAAAGACGGAACCGGGCAAAGGCCGACTATCGTACACTTGCCCGAGCGGGTCCGCGCTCGTCGGTTGCAACGTTCATACGTACTGGTTGTGGGACGGGAAGGGCACGAACGGTCTTGCAAACGCTGACGGCGACACGTGCTATGTCGACTGCAGCGACGTCGGATTCGGCGGTCAACCCGACGAAGGCTGCAGCCTTTTTGTTAAATGTCTGCGTACGTATCAGTATCCATATCGACTGATCGAATTCTATGTGTATGCTTTTGCAGGTGTAAGCGATCCGCTGCCTCATTTTGGCACTAGCATCGCGCTGACCGATGTGGTCAGTCCAGTCATTTCAGTCGATGATCAGAATTCTGAAGTTCGATGTCCAGACGGATACGAGACCGTTTCGTGTCAGTGCAGCCGGCAATAATGCGACGGGGTCATGATGGAAGATGCCTCGTGCAGAGCCTACGCGTCACATCTCCATAAAGCTGTGACAGTAAGGAGTGCCTTCGACGTGTGCACGCCTTATGTAATTGCGCTTCTTTCGAGGCGGAGGCGAAGTGTGTGAAGTACGACAGAAGCGAAGCGCGTCTTACTCTTATCCGAGAACCGAAGGAAGGACTTCAGAAGGGTCGGCTCTCCATCGCCTGTCCTCTCCACACGGCTCTCGTTTCCTGCAACGTGCACACGTACTGGAGCAAAGTAGGAGTATCTGGACTGGGAACCGTAAGGGGTCAGAAGTGCACGGCCCACTGTCCAGCGATTGGCGAAGGAGGCAAGCCAGGCGAAGGATGTTCTCTCTACGCAAAATGCTTAAGTATGATGACATAGTAGTAACTGATTTATTTATGTATTAACTACTCGTTTTATTTGCTATAGCTGTTTTCAGTTTATTTCCGGAACGATTTTCTAACTCGATTGAGATGTCAGAGTTGTTATAGGTCGTTCGTCGGAGGCCAAAGACGACGCGTTCTCTTTGGCGGAGTGTCCCGACGGATTCGTGACGGCACGGTGCGACGCCTCCGAGCAAGAAATTGACGGAATCGTTGTCGACGAAAGTTGGTGTCGTGCCTATGCGTCCGAAGCGGACGTAGCCGTGAGAGTAGGTCAAGAATAGAGTCTATATACATATAGATGAATGACGTATTGTTCTAGGCAACAGCATTGTGCTTGAAACTGAAAACGGAGCGGAGTCGACCAGTCCTCATACGAAATCCTGTCGAAGACTTCTACGGAGATTATCTGACAACGAAATGTCCTCCCGGTTTCCTGCCTATTTCCTGCACTGTCTACACCATGTGGTCTCAGGCTGGGGTAGCCGGCCAAGGGGTCATCATCAATGGCCATACCTGCTCCGCAGACTGCGATGCTATTCGGATTAATCGCGGAAATCCGGGCTGCTATCTTCAGACTATTTGTGCGAGTAAGAACTTAGAAGGGAGTCTCTACGTTGAATGATAGACACATCTCTTATCCGCTCGTCTAGTCGACCGCCAGCCTGATTACTATGACGATCTCAAAATTGTTATTGGGCCACTTTCTGAAAGAAAAGACGACGCATACTCCGACGCTAGGTGTCCCGCTGGCTACTCGCCTGTGTTCTGTCGTTCTAGTCAAGCGGATGTCGACGGAATCGAGTACGTGGATGGGACCACGTGCCGAGCATTCGCATCCGGCTCGCAAATACCGACATCAGTAGTTTACCTATTTTGAATCATGGAGTATTCGTTTTAGCTTTTCTTCTCTAGTCTCAGTTACTGTGCGCCAAACTGAAGTCACACCGAGTCAACGTTGTCCGAAAGCCGGAAAGGTTCAAAGGTACGGCGTCGTACACGTGCCAGGAAGGATCGACTCTTCTCAGCTGTAATATCCATTCGTACTGGACCGAAATTGGTACCGGTGTCTACGGTTTGGGAAGTATGAACGGTCGAACGTGCTCGTTTGACTGCTCTATAGTCGGTGACTATGGAGAGGGCTGTAGCATTGTGGCACTATGCCTTGGTAAGAAAGACAGTCACTGTGACAGGTGTAAGAATTTTCTCTTATAGAGAAAGCTTGATGACGTTCCACAAGGGAGACGACCTGCTGTGGCACTCTGTGCGTGTCTCTTTTTTGTGCTTGTTGCGTTTCTGTGTTGCTAGCATGCCGTCTGGATCCTGCTTACCTGCTAATCTGTTCGTTAGGTATGCCAACTCTGTTTTTTTTCATGTTCTCGCGAACATGACGACGCGACGCATCGCCGCAACGTCAACTGAGTCCGACGACGAGTGCGATCTCGGCTTCAGCGACCGCGGGAACGGGGTCTTCAAACCAGTCAATGAGTGCGCGGATTGAAATCGGCGTGCCGCCGCGAAACTGCACCAATAGTTCGACGAATAGTTCGACGAATGCGCGTCGAATCCGTGCGGAAACGGCGGTCTCTGCGATGTCAGTGCTAGGCTGGCTACGAAGGCTACTCTACTCGACGATCGTCGACGGCATATCGACGATTAGGCCTAAGTCTGCAAGTGTCCCGTCACCGACGTTTGCTCGTTTTCAGCGACTTCTTGCAACGTCGATACGTGCATCCTCTGCAGTCGTAAACGGCGAATTCTAACAATTATTTTTCTTACGCGCTAGAGCACGCATGCTCATGTTCTTTTCCTCCAACAGTACTTTCTCCTTGTTTTCGTAGACTCTTGCTCGCGTTTGGGCAGTCTAAAAAGTCGGCGAAGAACCGCTCTACGCCCGAAAATCGACATCCGACAGCCAATTTCTGAACGAAGTTGCTATTCGTCCGGCTGCCGGACGAATATAGGCGTTTTCTGAATGCATGAGGCCGCAAGACGCGATCATTGAATCTCATCTGCTCGCGGAACCCAAACAGCTAGGCGCAGCGTCGTGCACACGTCTATCGAAGCTGGTCACGCAATTAATCTGCGTCTCCGTCTCTGAAATATTTGACGCGTAACGCCAAAAAAATAGTCTTCTGCCTAAAACGGGATCATTTTCGGCAGCGAAGTGTGGTCTGGTCTGTATTTGGAAGAGACGATGCAGTCGTAATTAATAAATTATGCCAGTGGACGCCTTTAATTAATAGAGGAAGCCACGAGGAAAGACGCAGATATTAATTAATCGGCGGCGACGACGAAGTTCATTTATTAAGAGAATCTCGACAGCTGGTGGTTTACCTGTACATCTGACGCCAACTTATCATGTTTCTTGAAAGCAAAGTATCCCATATTCAGAAAGACATTTCGGCTCGTCAACATATTATATTATCCAATAACGTCAGTACGGAGTCGTCTAGACAATCCAATTTTGGATATGCTTCTAATTGATAGAGCAGCCACCGAATGTGAAGCTATGTGCCTTCACCCGGAAATAGTTACCCGCATGGACAAATTGCATCCCGTAAAAGGGGTGGCCTCAGTCGCTGTTAAATTCAAGGCATTCCTCTTTCTACGTTCACTTCGACTACGTGACCGGTGGCTGGCCAATGAATCTTCAATCTTTTGCTCTGCGCGTCGCAATTTGGACGTTTGCCTTTTCGTGCACTTCGTCTTTCGCCAACGAGTGCGCGTCGTCGCCGTGTCAGAACGGCGGAACGTGCAACTATCTACGTGGTCGATACAGATGCGAATGTATATTTGGTTACGACGGCAGTCATTGCGAGATTGACGTCGACGAGTGCGCTTCGTCGCCTTGTCGGAACGGCGGCACGTGCATCGATCAAGAACAAGGCAGATATGTTTGCGTGTGTCCTTCCGGTCATACGGGCATCAATTGCGAGATTGACGTCAACGAGTGCGCTTCGTCGCCTTGTCAGAACGGCTGCACGTGCAGTGATCAACGAGGCCGTTACTTTTGCCAGTGTCCTCACCGTCGTTCAGGCATCAATTGCGAAACGGATGTCTCAACGGAAAACCCTACTCCAACTTCAACCGCAAGCCCCACTCCACCTTTTAGCTGCGAAGGATGCAACTGTACAGCTACGGCTACAGCAACCGGTGCGGCGGTTACGACAGCGCTGGCGACGGTGACTGCGGCAGCCGCGGTAACGGCAACGGCAACGGCAACGGCTACGGCTGCAGCTACGGCAACTGCGACGGCAACAGCGACTGCGTCGGCTGCTGCGTCTGCAGCAGCGGGAGCTGCAGCAGCGGCTGCAGTGCAAGTAACGGCCGCGGCAGGCAGCAATTGTCACTGTGGCTGTACAGTGACAATAAAATCAATATCAGTAGCTATCGCGAAGGTAAAATCTACCGCGATAGCAGCAGCAGCAGCGGCAGCGGCAGCACGTTCAGCGGCATTAGCCGCAAGTTCAGCTAGTGCTAGGGCTTTCGCGGCTTCAAGTGCTGTGGCCGATGCAAGAGCAGAAGCTCAGTCATCAGCGACAGCAGCGTCTAGAGCTATAGCACTGAGCGGTGGTTGTTCAGCAGAAGCTTTAGCAGCGGTTTCAGTTTCATCTTCGGCCATAGCAGAAGCAACACCCGTTGCCGACGCAGCAGCTTTTGCAGCGGCAAAGGCTACGGCTGTAGCCGAAGCAGTTGCCAAAGCGGCGGAAGCGGCAGAAGCAGCAGCAGTCGCAGCCGCCGCTGCGGCTGCAGAAGCTGTCGCTGTAGCAGGAGGCGGTTACGGATATTGCTACACTTACTGCTACGGCTACGGTTACTGTAAAGGTACCGCAGTTGTAGTGACACGTATACTCAAAGCTATAGCGTTGGCTAAAGCTTCAGCGGAAGCGGGTGCTTATGCTGCAGCGGAGGCTACGGCCGTGGCTACGGCAGCAGCAGCAGCGGGAGCCGGCGCTTCGGCTCTAGTATCTATGACGGCATTGACGGGAGCTACTGTGTCGAATGCGGTAACAATTGTAATGAAAGCAGCGGTAGGGATCTCCGACGATGGTTGTACTGCTGTAGCTACCGCATCGGCCAATGCCGCGGCGTCTGCTATTGCATCAGCAGAAGCAACAGCATTAGCAATAGCCGCCACGGCCGCATGTGCTTCAGCAGCGACTTCAGCGGCGACAGAAGCTTCAACCGCAGCATTTGCGTCGGCTACGGCATCCGAAAGTGCGTTTGCGGCGGCAACAGCAGCGGCGGACGTGGTAGCGGCAGGCGGCTACGTAGGTTGCACAGCGGTCGTTACTGCGGCGGTCAAAGCGGCAGTAGGAGCTATAGTAGCAGCAACGGCGGCAGCTGAGGCTTCAGCTACGGCAGCGGCGTCAGTTACAACAGCGGCTACGGCGTCAGCGTCTGCTTTGACGGAAGCTAGGGCAGCTGCGACTGTGTTAGTAAAAGCGTCTGCATCAGCGCAAGCTGCAGCAACAGCATCGGCTACAACTGTAGCTGTTGGAAACTGTCGCCCAGCAATAATAGCGACATCTTTAACAGTTGCTGCGGGAACGAAGGTTTCGGTGATCGCAGCAGTGACAGTCAAAGCGGCTGCAGCAATCGCAACAGCAGCAACTTTTACGGCTTCTGCGGCGTCTGTTACAGCAGCAGCCGCGGCTGCTTTCAGCTTTAGTCAACCAAGCATTATCATTACCTACAGCGTTGCAGTTACCGCCAGAAAGTTGAACGTTTATTTCTTTTCGTTCTTCAAAATCTCTTTGCTGCATTGCAGCGAGGGCACAAGAAACATCGATCTCCTGCTCGTAATGGAAAATTCCGGCAGCATTCCTTTCGATGATTTCGTGAAACAAAAGAATTTTGTTAGCAGAACAATTGACCACGCTCTGACCGTTGGATGCCACGCTTCCGTTCGCGTCGCTGTCATCACCTACGCGCATCATCGCAAAATAGAGTTCGATTTTGACGACAAATCGATAGGGGCGACACCTCGAGCAACTCTGAAAGCTGCCGTTCTGTCTATTCCCTATGTAGGTGGGTGGGCTACGGATACTAAAGTAGCCTTAGATATCGCTCACTCGCTTCTACACAACGTCAGTAGAGGAGCCAGAGTGGGAGCCAAGAAGATAGTCTTTGTTTTGAGCGGCGGACAGTCGAACAGGGAAGATCCAAAGGATTCGGCGGCAGTACTGAAAGCAGACGCCACCGTTTTTGCTATGGGAGGTACAAACTTCAGATCCGGATCGAGTCAGAAAGAGCTAAAAAACATCGCCACTAGCGAGGACCACGTCTTAGTGCTGAATAGATTTGACGATATGAAAGACATCGTTGATTACTTTGGCCCAAGTATGCGTATAATGAGTTTTTCTTCCCAGCCTCTGTTACACAGATTTGGTCTTTTCCTTGTTTAGAAGCCCGTTGCGATCTGATCGACTTGGCAGAGAATCGACCTGAAGACTGGAATTCTATTAAAGACGGTTTCAAGAAGCTGAAAAATAATAGCGTAATCAACGACATGGCAGCCCTTCATGCTGAAACATTTCGAAGATTTGGAACTGCTCACAAGTAAAGAAAAGTCGCATTAGTCGTTATTAATTGCTTTATTAAAGTTATTCTCTAGCGGCGCTGGATTTCTTCCGTGGCATCGCGCCTTTCTTCTCATGATCGAGCGCGCCCTGCAAATTGTTCAGGACGACGACGCCTTACGCCTTCCCTATTGGAACTGGACGAGCGAGGACGTTAAGACGTCAAAGATATGGGATCATCTCGGCGGCGAACAGAACGGGGACCCGACAGACGGCTTTTGCGTCAATACCGGCGACTTCAGAAAATCCGTCTGGCACGCGGATCCCTCCGAGTGCATTACGCGGAATATGATAACGCCTCGCCCGGGCTCATCCCAAGTGTCCCAGTCGGCATTAGATGCCGATCGCGATTTTCTTTACCCCTACTCTTTATTCCGTCGAATAACTGAAGGAGGCGGCAGGCGTCATAACACCTTACACCTTCGCTTTGGTGGTATTGAAGCCAACATGGCAACGGCTCTGTCACCCCTCGATCCCGTCTTTTACTTCGTAAGAAAAGAATACCTTTCGAAAGAGTCCTTCTAATGTTGCTTTTTTTCTTCTAAGCACCACTGCTTCATCGATCTTCTCTGGTTTGATTGGCAGCAGCGTTGGGGCGAAGGCCCTGAAAATTATCCGGTCGAAGGCGAAGTGTACAATCTTCATACGCCAATGCAGCATCTGAGCGCAGTCTACCCCGGTACGAACAGACCCCTCTTGTCCAAGCCAGACTCGATTCGTCCCGTCAACTTGCTGAAAGTCACCGACCTCGGATACACGTACGACTCGTCCGAATCGATTTTTCACGTCCACCGCCGACGCTCGGAAACGATCGATGCAGATCAAACTCAGCAGGACTTTGACGTCCAGTGCAGCTTTCGCAGCGATGTCCTGAGTGCTTCTCAACTCGACACGTGCGTTCGTCGCGGAACAACGACCGGTGTTCGTCTCGCTTCCGGTCCGAATCGATTCGAAGGTCGAGTCGAGGTTCTTCTCGACGGCACGTGGCACGCCGTTTGTGACGACGATTGGGACGAAGAAGACGCCGAAGTCGTTTGCGCTCAGCTTGGTTTTCCCGGAGGCAAAGCGGACAACGATTCGGAGTGGACGTACGAGGCGAATGAGAATCTCGCGACGACTTTCGACTGTACTGGAAACGAAGAACTTCTTCAAGACTGCTCGCACGGTCACGTCAACGTTTTCACTAATGCAGCAGCCGGCTTTTGTCCTTACTACGGGTACGCCCAAGTGGTGTGCGATCCAGGCAAGGCAATCGTCGTCAAGCTTTATGCACGTATTACATTGTTTGGTTTGGTAGGTGTTAGGCTATCTACTATTGGGGGCTCTTCCGGGTACCTTCAAGTGTACAACGCCGCTCAGAAAGTCTGGGGCTCCGTGTGCGGCGCACGAAATTGGGGAAAACGTCATCATTCTGAAGCGTGTGAAGCAGCTGGTTACGGTCCTTCGGTTCCCGGAGTCGACCAATCATCCACGTCCAAACCCATTTTAGAAACGACGTACGTCGGATGCCTTTCTAGTGCGAGAAAGGCAATCGATTGCAGAGGAGTCGAGTGGGACACAGAATCGTGCGAAGACTCGGCGAATAACCTTTACGTGTCGTGCCTCGAATGTTCGTATGCAGTTTCCAACACAGATAATGTCATGTACTTGGTGCTTTCTTTCTAGCTGTTCGCCTTGTTGATGGGCCTAGTGCTCATGAAGGCCGTGTCGAAGTCTTTCGTCAAGGCGTCTGGGGCTCGGTGGGCTATCTGTTGTGGGACAAAGATGATGGTGACGTTGTCTGCCATCAATTGGGGTATGCAGAGGGCGCAGAACTGGTCTACTATCAATTGTTTGTCGCCGGACCGAGCATCGTTTGGCTTGATCGCGTTCAGTGCACGGGACAGGAATGTTCTCTGAACAGATGTCGTCATTCCGGATACGGCGAAGCTTTGTACGACGTTCAGCGTCGGCATGCAGCCGTGAAATGCAAGCCATAGTGCACAGGCTTGGCAATATCGACACACGATTTCTTTTTAGTTCTACACAGTAGCTTGCATGCGCGACTTTTCTGAACCCATTTTTTTCTCTTGCTGTTGCTCTTGAGTCCCCTTTCGCATAGCAGCGAATTTCCGGTATCTGATTTTATGGAGTTTAGTGGGACCTTACGAAATCAAACTGTCGTAGAAGACCTCTTTTTTGAGGACCCAAATCAGTCAGGGCAAATCAGTAGATACCTATATAGCGTGCTTGAGCGCTCAGATTAGCCTCGAGCCTCTTCGAGCCATGTCGAGCCTCGAGCGTCGAAGGCGTTTGTCGTTCTCCGACGAGTCAACGCACCACGGCTCGAACTCAGAAGACAGTCATGCAAGCGTCATGAAGAAACCAGAAAGTGGCTCTAATCAACGTCGGCCCCTTTTTTCTCGTTTTGTTAGGACTGGTAAGCTTCCATATAGGGTCTTGAAACACATTTTTATACGAAGGATACCTGTCAGAGTCGAGGTGCTCTTCGGTTCGTATATCCTCTAGAAGGGCGATTGTTTGGGTAACGCCTCGGCCTTTGCAACACGGACGACGACGCATCCACTTTTCTGTAAGCAATCCCGCGTCCATCGCTTTTCCGCTTACTCTTTTACCATTCCAAGTGACTTTTCTCTCGTCGAAAATCCGTGGTAGAGGTATACAGTCAGTACACACTACAGCGTCTACGATGTACAAGAAAATACACAGATAAGAACAAAGGAAACCGGTTTGTACGCAAGAAGAATTTTTCAACAGCGTCCTTTCACTGAATGATTTAGGTCGCTTCATTTGTGATTTTTTTCAGAGCGTAGAGCTGCTTGCCTAGCCAGTCAGTGAAGGTGCGATTCCGAAAAGTTCCTGCTAAACGATCCAATATCTTGAAAGTTTTGATAGCACTCTCTACGTCTTCTGCCGTTAAGCCGTGAGTTTTGAGAAAAGCCTTTCCTTCGGAGGTCTCCAAAGAACGAACCTAATAAAGATATAGATTGCTTTCCTACCAGAACCAGTTTTCGTACTTAATTTACCGCTGTTCGTTTCTTTGCCATATTGCTTGTCACTTTCTCTTTTCGTTCCTCTGTAGTGCCGGATAGAGGCAGTAGAATAATAGTATCTGAGATCTTGCAGTACACGAGACGTCTGTCCAGAAGAAGCTGCACGTGCAATTTGATCAAGTCTATTATGTGATCACTTTTCTGAAAAGAGAAACCAAGTCATTGTTTGAGTCTAATTTTTAGTGTAGTAGAACTCCTACAGTTGAATATTTAACGGAGCTCATTGCTTTCATTCAAATAAAAAGTACATTATGATTACTAAAAATCTCAGTGCTCTCCAAGCACCAACAGGGTTTAAATTTATTCTATGCTAACAGCTCAAGTAGCAGCTACATGATCTACAGAGCTATTTTCTGAGTCTCTATTAGCAGAGACTAGAAAAACGATGCTATGCCTATTTCACCTCAATTTTAGTGCACTGCCCACCAGACGATGCTGCGATGGCGCTAAATGCTCTCTGCGTAAACACGTTAGTACGACAGGCTACCGTGAAGACAGCGATGTTCTTTGAGCGACACGTTTCAGACAAAACAGACCAGTCATGACCATCTGGGCAGCCTGAAAAAAATTTCCTGCACATGTGGTGCTTAGCTGGGACCCACGTTCGTCTACCCTTAGGAAATGCATCGGTATAAATCGCTCCTTCTATGCCATGCGGTGGAGCATCTCCTATCAAGACAGCGAGACGAGCAGCGTGCGGTCGCTTAGCTTCGTCCCAATTGAGACGAGACACTTCGAACAGAGCATCAGCAACAGCCTCAGGACAGTCGCCGCCTCCTAAATGAGCCGGATCAGTATCACTTGAAGTTTACAACAAACTCAATTAGTAAGGCTTGCCCTTTGCTTCGAGACTTTCAATTGCCGATTTAACGGCATCTTCATTGCTGCTTAACTGCTGGAAGACTTTGGCAACATAGGTTGAATCCTGATAAAACGTCGAGCCTTTATACTCAAAAGAGAGCTACTTTCGATACCTGTGGAGGATGATCGCAATAAGCAATAATGGCTATCCGCAAATCAGTGCACAGATTTTCGTCTTTAATAGCTTTTATCAATTCTTTTATTAAAGCTCGCACTTTTGCTATTTCACGACCTGTTAATTCAACAAAGCCAATTGTTCACGAGACTTAATTCATTATTATAACTCACTCATGCTAGACGTAGTATCGCAGACAATAGCCAAATCCACTTCACCAATTCCTTCACTTAACGCAAAACTGACTTCTTCATCACTGTACTCGCTCGGTGAATAGAAGACAGTTCTAATTTTTCAACTACTGTAATTGTTTGATTAGTGACTGAGAACTAACTCAATAGCAGGCGGCAGCGGTGCTGCCGTTTCTAGTAGATTAACAACGTAGGGCGATCCCATTATTGGTTCGTCGTCAATCATGATGTGCAACTCGTAACGACCATCAGACGAGATCTCGTAGACAACAGGGTAGGTTCCATTGCCCGCGTCGTCCACGACAAAACTGCTGCTTGTCTCTTTGTCTCTGGTCTAGATAAAAGCAGGTATAATCTAGGAAAGGTATGAAAGATTTGGTACCAAGGATCTAGCCTTGATTCTCACGGTCACGGTGTCTCCTCCTACCGATCTTTGCCGGCCCTTCTTGTCGCATGCAAATACAGTAAAAGTGTAGCGACAGCGGACGTGACGACCAGCGAGTCCGGGACCATCTGCAAAACATTTTTGCGGACATGTTGGACCTGTAATAGCAAAACAAGACCATTAGGGTAATTGTATAAACATCGAAAAAAATAAATTGCCTGGAGGAGTCATTAAATCATCCTTTGACATTTCCGTAAATTCAAGAACTTCAATTTCTTCTGGGGTTAACTTCTTCAAAGGGTTTTTATTCCGAAAAGACAGCCCTAGAGGCGTGTCGCCGTTACCGTCTCGTGCGTACATATTTGCACCTGCGCAGAACATAGTATAGGTCTAGCAGTACAATAAGTTCTAAATCAAAAATAAGTACCAAAATCTAGCAAATCTCTTGCAAGTGATATGGTAGCCGACAAGACAGCAAAGTGCAATGGGGTTTTTCCTTCGCGGTCTTTTTGGTTAATTTCTGTTTTTGCACCGCTGTCAATCAAATTTTTTGTCAAGCGGCTATATCCGTTCTTGCAGGAAAGATGCAATGGAGTCTGAAAGAAAAAAAATCTATAACGCAAAAAAGGATACAGTAGTTCTCAGTGCCACCTTACCAACCCATCTCTGTTTGATCCCGTCGCATTGGCACCGATAGACACTAGTTTTTCAGCTATTTTTCTATACCGTTTGTCAAGAGCAACATGCAGGGCAGTGTTTCCTTCTTTATCTGCGGCGCTGACTTCGGCGTTCCTTGCGCAAAGAAGATCAATTGCTTGTTCGTTTTTCATGCGCGCAGCAACGTGAAGAGGCCCGCAGCCATCCTGATCTTTAAGGTTCGGATTGGCGCCTCGATCAAGAAGCTCTTTGGTTACTTCAGCAAGAGATGGATCCGCGGAAGAGACGTGCAGTGCGGTTTTACCCTCGCGGTTTTGATGATCGACAGCGGCACCGAATTTGGCGAGAAGCTCAACAGAAGTGCCGTCACTGCAACGACTCAAAGGTTCGTTTCCTTCATCGTCTTCTGCTGTCACGGTGTCGGAATTTTGACGAGCGATTACGAGTATTGTGTCATTAGACGCATGCCTCGCAGAAACCTAATGAACAGAATAATATTCAATTTTTTTTGCATGCCAATAAATCCTACGTCCATAGGAGCTTCGTCTTCTTCATTACGCATTGTTGGATCGGCACCCATTTTAATTGCTTTTTCGACAGATTTTGAATTGTCGTACAAGGCGCCGGTAAATAAGCAATTTTCGCCTTCTTTATTTGTACTGTTAATATCGGCTAAACGCATTTGAAAAGCTGCAACTACATACATGAGAAGGTATACAAACGCTACCTTTCGCCTTATTTGAGAGGTAGTCAATGACTTCAAGTCTATCCTCCTCGCAGGCAAAGTGCAAAGGACGCTTTCCCTCACTTTTTTCACCAGACGGTAGGTCAGCGTTCGCTTTGTCCCACTCGACCAGAGCCTTCACAGCAGAGAGCTGGCCTCGTCTAGCGGCCAAGTGAACAGGAGCGCATCCATTCTGTAAAACCGTTATAAAAAATCCTACTCTTTCGAAGTCTACATAGCCAGCTGTGAATACCTTGTCCATGGCGTTCCAGGAAGCACCTTCATTAAGTAACGAAAAAATAATTTCCGGATTGTTGCAGTATCCAGCAGCAGTGTGCAAAGCCGTCTCGCCGTCTTGATTAATCTCGTTTATGTCCGCAACGTCTTTCAAATTAGTTATAACTGCTTTTGTGTCATTACTCAGAATGACTCTCTACAAAAAATAACCCTGTTTGAGGGCGAATGTTCAGCACTACGAACGGTAGCGATCGAGAGTTAAAAAAAGAAACAGCCCTTCAGATATACTTTAGAGGTGCACTGATTTCTAAATAGGCACCCTGCAACGCCCTTGTACAGTTTCTACTTTTATATAAAGTAAAGGTTGCGCATGCATCTCCTTCCTAACTGAAGTACTTGTGAGACGTATACGTGCCTAACCTGGAGGCGGGTACTTGTAAATGCTCTCTTTTTCTCGATCAGATGCGCTTTCATCGCGACACTTCCCGTACCCGAACGAGAACGCTGCTCACGTACACTACAGGCAGAAAGTTAACAACAAGCATTGAAAAAATTACTACCGCACTTTTCGACTTTAAAATGTCTTTTCTCGTCGTGGCCACAAGCATTGCACGTCGAAGCGTATTCGGCGCCTCTATTTTCACAAAATAAGGGAGCTTGAAATTTCATGCACAAGCACTCCATCTCTTGACAGCTTTTCAATTGTTGAAACGGAAAACCGAACGCTCTGCATGCTTCGTCTATCCTTCCTGCAGACACAAACCGTCCACAGGCATGTCCTATGAATATTAATATAAATATGCACTCGTCCATCAAATAGCGTCGTACCAATACATTCTTTTAATATGCTTTCCTCGTCCGCATTGAACGCTTCTGCGCCAAATTCAGACTTATAGGCGGAAATCCACTCGTCCCAATCGACCTCGACATCCTGAACAGAACGATTTACGCTGCGTATCTCGCGCGCTAATTTCGAAAAAAATAACTTCTCTAAATGATTTCGTCCAAAACCTGCAAGCGTCGAGGTTTTTTATAAGCGAAGTGGCTCTGATGCCCTTTTCCGTTAATAAATTGTATCGATAAGCAACGTTTTGAAGATCTTTCAGATTCTTTTGCAAAGACTCGATCGACGACATTTCGATCAACTGCTGACGCTTCAATTTAGATTTGATTGCTTTCAATCGCTTATTGACCGTTGTGATAGACGCAAAAAAGCTGTTTTTCTCACTCGCGGCAGCATCTTCGCAAATCTTCGAGCCAATGCTGCTAACCAAAGGCTTCAGATCGTCAAGAATCGATTTGAGGTTCGCTGCAGGGCGCAGGTATAATACGTCAGCTATGAACTCCGTAACGTTTTTTAGGATGGCTTCCATCTAGAACAATAGAAGGCGGATCTGTTTGGGAAACGTGTTATCGCAGAGCATGCGCAAACTAGACTAGTCACACACGCAAATCGTGCCTCTGTCCCAAGAAAGCTGTTAGTCACCTTAAAAATTGCATAAAAATCGTCCTACTGTTTTGCCATGAAAAATTTGATTTAAAGTTGTTCTTCTCACTCGTTGCCGCATCTTGGCAAATCTTCAAAGCGACGCTGCTAACCGTTTCATTGAGACCGTCAAGAATCAAGTTGAGGTTCGCCGGAGGACGCAGGTCACGGTCTTCATATATATAGCCCTTGTCAAATCCTTGAAGTTTTTCAGCACGGCTTCCATGATGATTGATCTGAAACGGATTATCTGATATGATCGAGTATCTGTTTGGAGAACACGCGTCTGTCCGTATCAAAACGGCATACCTATGTTTTCTCTAATCACAGAGCATGCACGAAAATCTCTTCTCCCCGTCTATGCACAAATCTGCCAATTGATTTTCAATTTGACCAAATCGACACTTTTGTGTTGCTTTAACTCAAAATGCAAGTCGAAGCTTACTCGAACAGTCACGTGTCTACCGAAGATGAGCTAACGACAGATTAAAACCCAAAACGGAATAAAGAATCGACTCACGAAAAAATTTATTTTTTTCGTGATGCTGTACTGTAGAATCTTACACGGACAGCTGCTGGAGATTCCTGCCTGAAAGTGAATTAGCTGCTCTTCGTGCAATTTTTATCCTGAACAAAGAGCTGCTACCGGCTGTCAGACAAATGATCAAGACTGACTTTACGAGAGCGAGAACGCTCGAGAACGCTCGAAATAACAAGCAGCGAAAAAAACCCTGATGGAGAGACTGACGTGTTTACAGCCATGCAAAAACACTAACGGTGCCGTGAAAGATCGACCAGAAAGCGACTTGTAGATACGCATGCGTGGTAGAGGTCGAACCAAGTCTTGCACGTGACAAACAAGTCTCTCGAGTCGAGGGTCTTCTTCGTTGTTCCAACGTTTACGAGGAGCGTTGTGGAGTGCTAACCCGAAGGAGAATCGATTGTCATCGTTTGGATATACCTGCTTCTGCACGACACAGGCTACAAGCACTTAGCTGTAAGCGCAAACCTATAAGCCATAGCTCAGACAAAGCCTTGTACAGTCTGTGAACATCTTTCAAAAGTAGAAAATACATCTACGATGCTAATATCTGCTTGAATTTTTTTCGAACTAGACACGATTATGTACGATATCACGGTAAGCCATACGTTATCTATTAATCAATAAATTATTAATGAAATGTCTTCGTTATTTACAGGTTTGTCCAATCCATGACGTCAGATCGAAAACTCACAATCTCCTGCAGTCAGATTGACGTACAATATAATCGGAGGAAAAGAAAGACGTAAGGTGAGAATCGATCTCCGTTTTAATTAACGAGTTTTCATGATGTCAAATCAGAATCACTGGCGGCCTTGGGTGGAGCAATCTCAACATAGGAATAAAAAATCACAGGTTTCTATTTGCTTAAGCTATTTCGACGTCGCTGCAGCGTAGAAGAAAAACCCGTGGGCGTGCGCGTCCTATTGGCACACCCTTATGGTTCTCGCACATCAAAGTACGTGTAGTGCGCGCTTGATCGACTGTGGTGGTTTTTTTAGCTTGACATGGCACAAGGTGGAATCGCGTTGGTCTTGACACGTACATACCACCGGACGAGATATAGTCGACAAAAGACAGACATAGATGTTTGGACAAGATAAATGACAAAAGACAGACAATAGATGTTTGCAAGAGAGGTTCAGCCTTGTCAACAACATTCTGCATTAATTCTTGCCCATCACGGTGCAGAAGCAGAATCCTGCAAAGATTTAATTCAGCCATTCAACAAATTATTTGGTTTAGGTATTTATTCACCTGCTTTGGGTGAGAATTTCTTTTATTTCTTGGAGTATATTTTCTCTGCCTTTAAATACTTACTTATTTTAGTAGCCACAGTCATGGTAATGATCTTTGAAACTATACAAACTATAGAGGATGACATTATTTAAATTTCTTGGATTTCAAAAGTGCCCCTAGAATCCAGAGAAGAGGCATTTTTACGCAGAAGTCGTTTGGAGGCTTGAGGGAAAACCGATTCTGCCGCTAATCGGTGACCTACGTCTAAGAGAGCTGTGCAAAGGTGTTTCACCGTCGCATCGAATCCGTTCTGACGTTTCCATAATCTTAGCATGGCGTGTGGATATTCTTGTGGTTCGTTTCTATACCTCGTTTCAATATTTTTCACAGATATCTTTAATTCACGAGCCAAGTCCTTCCAATTGTCAGGAAAAAAAGAAGCCACCTTGTCTAGCTCATCTTCGGTCACCATGCGATGCAAATTACTCTCAGTTGCAGGACCAGGGGTTTCTCGTGGATTGAAGACCTGCAAATAATTTTAAACATTGGTTCAAATAGCAAATCACCTACGTCATTAGCCTTGAAAGTCGCTAGAAGTTCAATAGGTTCCTCCCACTGAAGAGTAAACCGTACAGTTACTCTATCGCCAACGTCGAGACTTCTATCAGAGAGGCTAAATTCAAAGTAGTAGGGTTCGTGAAAACAATGGCCTATGAATATTGCTCGCAGTTTACGAAAGTCCACTTTGTAGCACCCGTTAATAATCCATGAAGCCACTGACCGGGAGTCATTAATTGTTGCTACAATAGGCAACACCGAGTCAACTTTGTCTTTAGAAATTCTGCACTCGCAAAGGCTGAACTTTCGTTTCTCTACCAGTTCAAATGCGTGAGGAGGCGTTCTTTCGCACTCCTCTCTTGTAACTTTATCTTCCTTCTCCTCGCTCGCTTCACAAATGCACAACTTGGCCACGAAGCCTTGCCGAAATTGAGACGGGCTCAAATCTGTAGGTGCAAACACCAATTCCGATAAATTAATACAACAGCCGTTGTTTTCTCCGCAAAACCAGCAGAAACTGGTTGTCCTAACGATTATCTGGTCGGCGACGAGAGTAGCGTATCCAAATCGGAAGGAAACAACTTGATTCAGAGCGGTGAACACGCACAGTGGTCGAAATACTTTTTTCAGCTCAGTTCCGCTTTGATAGAGCAACGTAACTTTAAGGTCGTGTCCTTTTCTGAAAGCGAAGTTGTGCTTTAATTTAACAGTAGCTTCCTTTCGGAGCTTTGTGCCGTGCGGTAGAAGCTGGACGACATCCGTGAGCGCCACACCGGTTTCGCTTTTAAAGTTCCCCTTGTCAGAGAGAAGACAGGAAGAGACGACAACTTGGCCGTCAACCGCACCAGGAGGAAATGACAGAAAGCATTTCTTTTTCGCTACAGTCATTTTCATTCCCTTTGGAGTTAATTCTGCGCTAACAATAGGAGTAATTGTACTGAGTGAAACACTTAACGCACCAATCCTAAATAAGAGACCAGTAGCTGCATTCTACAAAATAACAATGGAACATTGATAAGATAAAAGGCGATTAATGTCACACCTCGCATGCCACTGGCACCAAGTTGCGGCAGTCAAACAAAACAATCTTGTGACGTTGATTGCGTCCTTCTCCTTCAAACTCCCTTTTAACCAATCTCCTGTTAGGGGAAGACCTGCCTTTCATGCAGGTCTCAAGCTCTTCTATTAGAATGGCAAGGCATTCACGAGTCGTAGGACGAATGCCTTCCAGGCCGATCATTCTCGAGCAGATTGTGTACAACCGAAACCGGTTTATCAAACAGCTAAGCAGAACGCTTAACTTCGCCGAGATCTGTACCGCACCAGTGAATACTTGAATCAGCCAAACTCCTAGACTGTAGACGTCTCCAGACAACAAACTGCGTTCTGAAAAACGTTGTAGGCTCTCCGGGGCAACGTACGCAAAACTCGTAGAGCCGGAAAACAGAGAGGTGCCCAACAGGTGAGATGATCCAAAATAAGCGACTTTAACTGTCATATCTCTGGTCGCCAACACGTTCGTCAGACGAATATTGCCATGAACGCAGGGACAAGGATGAAGCTCGTGAAGATAAGTAATAGCTGACGTCACGTCGATTGCAATTGAAAGCTGCTCGTAATTAGAAAGATAGGAGCCGGACGAGTGAGCTGCATGCATCACTTCGCTGACCGATCCTTCGAGAAATTCAGAGACTATCTGAAAAGGAAGACCCGTTCTTATTATGGCACCGCACAATCTCACTATGTTGGGATGATGGAGTCGACTAGTCGCGAGAACTTTGCTTTGATAAAAAGCGATCTTTTTCTCGGTCACGATAGCATTGTGGAATTTCTTTACGGCCACGCGAATGCCGTGCCAATAGCCAACAAGAACGTCTTAAAATACACTTATTTTTATATAGAAGATTCGCTTATTATTATTTTAACCTGAAAAGGCCCCGGTTCCAAGCTTGTAATGAGTGATCTCAATTTGTAGAGGGCTAATGCTTAGAATTTGTTCAATTTGGTCAAGATTGCGCTGCAAACCCTGGAATGACTCTTGCAAAGTCTGGCGTTGAGATTCAAGCACTTTGCATCTTGCTTCCAAAGCCTGATTTCGAGATTGAAACGATTGTCGTTCAGCATGGAGCATCTCTCGATTTTTCTTTCTAAAGTCAGACATTTTGACGTCTTATATAGCATCAAATCAAGTTAGATTAGGGCTGACGTTTGAGACTCCAACTCTTGGCGCTCAGACTGAAAATTCTTACGTTCAGCATAGAGCTGAGTCCTTAATTTGTCTCTATTTAATTGCGATCATCACATTGGAGTAGGGCTAAAACTTTTATTACATTGTCGTCTCGAGAGATTGGATTCCAGCTTCATGCGTCGGGCGCCGAGTTTCTTTCTCCCATCTTAAAAGTTTACATATACCGTTTTAGATACAGAGAAGAAGCTTTCTTACTTTTCTGCATCAAAAATTTTCTCCTCACCTTGTAAACGAGCACTGCCATTATCAATAACAACAACTTTACGTCAGGAAAAGCTTTTGTAAACAGATGCACCTCTGGCGTTCTACTTGTCCTGGAATATACATTTCAGGTAACAGAGTTTTGTATTCGTTCCTAAAAATACGACCGATTACTTTGATATTTTTGTTAAAACATACCATTACCGCTCTCTTTTCAATTGCTGCTCAGCATCCCAAACGCTTGTAGCATCTGAAGAGAGAATTGATGTAAATCCAACATGAGAAAAAAGTACGATATTCTCATATGCTTCGTTTGAAAGACCTAAACAGTTTTCGAAATCATCTTCGTGACAAAAATTCATTCTAATTACCAAGAGTTAAGGTTGTCGTCATTTGCTTGTATTCTTTTCCGGAATAGCCGCCAGAAAGAATGAGACGGGCAGAGCCGTCTTCATTGGCTACACAGTGAACTGTATGGTCCCAAACCGGTGCCACGTCCGGGGACAAAGTAATCTTTAATCCAGTTTGTTATTTCTATTAATCGAATCATGAATGTACCTTGTATGATTTTCGCTCGTCAATATCAATTATGTATCCGCTTTCTGAAAGTTCTGTCCTCCAACCGCCTATCATTACAAAAAAATTCTTATTTTCTAATTCTTTGTTCGCTAATCGACAGATTCGGTGATCTTCTCGTCCGGACGGTTTGGGAAGGAAATCGATGCAAATCCATTTCTAAATAAATATTATTTAAAAATATTTTACATTAATATTAATGAATTACCTTTTGTCTCAAATCAATTACATATGCATCATCGAATGATTTTACCAAGCTTTCACCTCCTCCATGAAGTAATCCTCGATGTTGATCAATCGTTTCCATAGCGGCACTTTCACGTGGTTGAGGTCTTTTTCCGCTTAATTCCACATCCAACCAATATCCTAATTATATTGCAATATTAGTCATTTTTTCCAAAATTCCTGTCATGCAATTTACCTTTTTCTCTTCCCTCCTCAAATACAAGTTCATAAATCTCATTATTCACTAGACCATTACATTGTGCTCCTAATTGGAGGCGATCTTGAGGGATGCGTCCGCTCCGTCCCCCAAACATGAGCATTCTTCCTCCAATAGCCCACACACAGCAGTCGTAGCGCTTCCATGGTTTTTTTCCTTTTGTGAGCATAGCTACTTGGATCCATTTCATTACCTTTGGGTCCAAACCAAAAACCTCTCCTAGAAGACACCCGTCTTCCTGCAATCCCCCGTACGAATAGATGATTTCACTAATGATAGCGCATCGTGCTCCCGTGCAAGGAGGGGGAATAGTTTTTCCATCGGCGAGACGCAGAATCCACTGCTTCTCTTCTCTTACACTGCAAGTCCAGATTTCTTTGCGGGGGAAATAATACCTTCCCGTTCTTCCACCGAAGAGATGCATTTTATCCCCAATCAACGCACTTTCGTGATCGGATCGAAGCTCAGGCGATGCAGATTCGGCCATTTTGTCTTTTAGGTGCCTTCGCATGACGGTTAGTTGCCTGAAAAGAAAATTTCTCTCGATCAGAACAGAAAACAATTCAACGAAAGTCGCGAAAGGGCGGCTCGTTCTTACCGTGTTGTTTTTACGCAGGGAAAAGAATGAAGAATGCAAATGCCCGTACGTCCGTCACATGTTTCCTCATAAATTGAAACTGAAACTTTTCGTTGCAATACTGGCAAGAAACGTTTCTCTTACAGCACAATTTTTTGACGTGCTTGCTCATATCTTGACGCAGGATTTCAGCACCGCAAGATAGCGAACAAGGAACGCGGTGACGAATTCACATTTGACAAAATGATTGCCAAGCTCCCTCAGCTCTCCTCGCCACTTGCATCCTTCCTCAACCAGATCACATTTCACTTTGAGACCAAGCACTTCGCGCTTGACAGCATTGTCAGGAAAGACACTGATTGGTCCCAGCGCTTCTCGGCAAACAGGGCACGTGAAGGCACCGTTTTCTTTTCGAAGTGGCTTCACACAGGCATCGCAGAAACGGTGACCACAGACTGTTAGCAAAGGATCTTTCATGCCAACAAAACAAACCGGACACGTCAAACGGCCTGGCAAAAAGACAAACTTAGCGTCGAAGCCTCCAGCCATTATGTTTACCGCATCGCATGCGCAATGACTAGTTACGGAAAAAACGTGATCCTGGTTGTTTTTGCACCAACGAAGATGGTCTTATTGATCGAGCATATACATGTACAGACACTCAAGCAAATAGTAGGCTTTGCCAAGAAGCAAACTATTTCTAGATGTTTTGCATGCTCGAGCTTCGACGACACCATGCTTAAACAGAGGCATTTATATCCATATCTATATTGACATGGGTAAATATCGCGAGGAGTTATTGTGATGGCAGTGTTTCAGGAACGAAAGTCACACAACAAACAGAGATGTCAATTAATTAACAAACCAAACTTCTCGACAAACAACTCAGTACCTATAAACGACGAGTTTGACAAACAGGCAATCATTTTTAACAAACACTTGCTCCTCAAACTGTTTGTGGCTAACGAACTTACCAAAACTATATCCGCACGTACAGCCTCGTTGTAGACGCTCTACTGCCTTATCAGCATCTATTTTTGCAGTCTTATGCTTTCCGTTTTTCTGCTGATCGTATAGGGTGAATGAGTAACTCCATTTGAATGGCCACCCAATGAAATCATCGTAGTCACCCATGCGCATTGCGAGGTATATCGCCAAGTTACCAGACATCCTGTCATTAGGAACTAGCTTTAGCTGCACTCTGTGTCCTGGCATGGCGATATAAAAAGGATCACTTTTAATTGAATATCCATTGACTTCTTTTGATGAATCGAAGTGTTCAGCCCAATCAGTCACTTTCCACAGGTAAACAGAATTCGATCCTTCTTTCCTACAAAAAACTCTAACCTTCAAATCTGTGATCTCGTCCTTCAAGCATCCATTCTCGTCTTCCAAGTTTTCAATTCTATCTTCCAAATATGTAATCTTCTTCTCGCTTTTTTTCATTTTCACGTGACATAGGGTAAGGTGATTCTCCAATTCGTCTTCCTGATACTGAGCAATGTCCTTTCGTTTTCCAATAAACTTGCAGCCGGCATTGAAAAACGGACATGGAAGAGGCGTGTTGGGGCACGGTCCTTTGGCAGCCACGTGCCTACTCATCTTACTGCGAGCGACAAATTTTCCGCAGCCCTGAGGACAGCGCAATGGAAACTGAGGACACTTACTTAGATGCTTCTCCAAGTCAAGAAACCGAAAAGATTTCTGGCAACGGTAGCAAGACGATTCTCTTTCGGAGCACGCCATCTTCAAGTGATTGCTCATATATCGACGCATGACGTGAGCTCCGCAAGACGAACAAGGCACGGTCGCACATTGGCATTCTGCAATGTGATCCTTCAGCGCGCGCAACTCGCCTTTCCACGTGCATCCTTCCCTAACCGTATCGCACATCACTTGGAGATCGAAGATTTCTCGTTTGACTGCAGTGTCTGGAAAGACTTGATCGGACGTTAGCGCTGTTCTGCAGACAGGGCACGTCAGGCCCTCATTCGGCTTTCCGTAGAGGCTGCACACACACGGTGCAGAAACGATGACGGCAGGCCGTTTGCACGGGATCTCTCATGCAAACGCGGCATATCGGGCACGACAAATTGCTTGGCAAAGAAACGAATTTGGCGTCGAAGCCTCCTTTCATAACGCGCGCGCAACGTGTTACGTCACGCAGTCCCGGCCGTCTTCGCAGTCTACTCCCACGTTTTTCTCGTTGTTTGACGACTGATTCCCCCTCTCTTCCAGCCGCATGGGAATTAAGCTCCGTCGCCGACGGTCGACTTCAGATCGTCGCGAGCACCGCGCGCGCGTGCGATCGAAGGGTCCTCACCTTCGTTTCTCGAATCGGTAATGTTTTTCAGGGCCGAAACACTAATCGAGACTAGTGAGGCTGACGATTCAAGGCCATTCGGGGAGAAGATAGAAAAGCCATCCTCTATCTCTGCTCGTGTGAACGACGAGTTCCACGAACAGGCTGTCGTCCTTGCATGACCTACAGGTGCTCTCCAAGGTCGTTGTGACCAATGAACTTCTCGAAACCGTACCCTGAAGTGTCCTCTGGATGAAAGAAGAAGTTTTCTACGTCTCGGTCGGTGAGAACTGTAACGTCTCTCGTTATATCCTTCTTCTGACAGTCGTAGCGATTAATTTCATTGTCGTTGCCCTTGACAGCTTTCAGATAGATTCATACATAGCCAGTCATTTTGTTGTCATTAGGACACATCTCCAGTGCCACTCTGTGTCCTAGCTGGCTCAGATAAATATGATCGCTGGTATTCGAATATCCTGTCTTTGTTTTTGCTTCGTTCAGTTTTGCTGCCCAGTCATGACCGTCCACAGATAAGTGAAGTCCGTTCCTTCTTATAAGTCGACACAGTACAGTATTAAAATAAGACTTATTATATAGAACGGGAAATCCATCCATTTGATATCCACTGTCACAATAGTATAGTTCACTTGTTCAGTACCGTATTTGAACGACGGTTGCCGTCGTTTGGCGTCGGTGAATGCACTTTGTAATGTCCAATGGTACTGATGTACATTTTAACGGGATGGTACTGTACTACACAGAGTCAACATTGAATAACTCTTTTATAACTTGACCTTCATTTTGGCGAAACAGTCCTAAATTAAATTTGAAACTCTTAGCAACTTTTCCAGAAGCCTACGCAATCGATAACTAAGTAGCTTTTTCGACTATTTTAATTCGCACTCACACAAAAGCTGACTTACAGTACTCTAAAACTAGATAGTGATGGCTTGATGCGATATCGCCCCAAACACTCTCATTGTACTGCCAGAGTTAGCGCAAAAAACTAGATCTTGACTTTTAGAACGAAAACAAATGAAACGGTAAAACGGATTCTAACGGTGCCAGTACAGAGTTTCAGACTATAAAAAGTTCGTACGATCTAAAAAGGACAAAACTCAGATAAGAACAATACAAACCGGATATCGTTTTACGCCAGAAGGGTCTTCCAACAGCAGACTTTCAAATCGCTTCATCTGTGATTTTTTTCAGAGCATAGAGCTGCTTGCCTAGCCAATCAGTGAGGGTGCGATCTCGAACAGTGCCTGCTAGACGATCCAGTATCTTGAAGGTTTTGATAGCGCTCTCCACATCTTCTGCTGTCAAACCTTTACTTTTGAGAGAAGCTTGCCCGCCGGAAGTCCTCAAAGAACGGACCTGTTAAAAATATTGATTATTGTCCTACCAGAGACGGCACTCGTACCGCTATTCGTTTGTTCGTCATATTCTGTGCCACTTTTGTTTTTCGTTCCTCGATAGTGCCGGTGAGAGGCAGTCGAATAATGGTATCTGAAATCCTGCAGTAGACCAGACGTTTGTCCAAAAGAAGCTGGACGTGCATTTTAATTAGATCTATTATTTGATTGCTGTTCTAAAAAGAAAACCAAAACGTTGATTAGGTTTCTCAACTAGCACTATTAAAAAATAGCCAATTCTGAAAGTGCTAACTAACATTTAGCGATACGTTATCGCCTTCAACAAATTTCTCTAAGCAGTTCATTGCTAGCCTAGACCAATGAGAACTGCAACGAACAGCATGCAGTGCATGCTCTCTAGGGGGCTGCAAGATTAAAATTTATTTTACATTAACTTCAATTACGCTTGCTACTCCTATTTGTGGTAATCTGCGCGCTTGAATAAGCGGAGAGTCTAGGCAAGAAATGTACACTACCTGCTTTACCTCAATTTTAGTGCATTGTCCACCAGATGATGCTGCAATTGCGCTAAATGCTTTCTGCGTAAAGAGGTCATTACGACAGGCCACGGTGAAGATAGCGATGTTCTTTGAGCGACACGTTTCAGCCAAAACCGACCAGTCGTGGCCTTCTGGGCAGCCTAAAAAAGAAATTCTCGATATGTGGTTCTCCAGGGCCCCAGGTTGGTAGAGCTCTACCATGGGGAAATGCATCGTTATAGGTCACTCCTGTCATGCCATGCGGTGGGGCATCTCCTATCAAGACAGCAAGGCGAGAAGCGTGCGGTCGATTAGCCTCGTCCCAACTGAGACCAGAGACCTCGGACAGAGCATCGGCAACAGCCTCGGGACAGTCGCCACCTCCTAAACAAGCGAGAAAGACGCATCACTATCACTTGAAGTACCCCTAAAAGAAAACAACTCACCCGCAGCAGAGAGACTGTCAATTGCTGATTTAACAGCGCTGACGTCGCTTGTTAAAGGCCAAACTTTGGTGACATAGGTTGACTCCTGAACGAAGGAAATCAAGGATTTTCATGCAAAACAGCTACGTCATGCATACCTCTGGAGGGTGATCTCGATAAGCAATAATAGCTATGCGCAATTCAGTGCACAGCTTTTCCTCGTTAATAGCGTCAACTAATTCCTCCATTAGAGCTTGCGCTTTCTTTATTTCGCTGCCTATAGAACAGATCAATTAAAGCCGGTTGTTTCACGAGACGTTTAATTATTGGTGCATGTAATTCACTCATGCTAGACGTTGTGTCGCAGACAATAGCCAAATCCACTTCCCCAATGCCTTCATTCGAAGCGAAACTGACTTCTTCCTCACTATACTCGCTCGGTGAGTAACACGTAGCACTAATGTTCAATGAACAATGAATATATAACTAACAGTGATATTGTGCTGAATATACTCAATAATAGGCGGCGGCGGTGCTTCCGTTCCCAGAAGATTGACAACGTAAGGCGATCCCATAATCGGTTCGTCGTCAATGGTGATGCGCAACTCGTAGCGACCACTGAACGAGAATTCGTAGACAACAGGATACGTTCCATTGCCCACGTCGCGAACAGCCAAAGAACTGCTAGCCTTTTTGTCTGAAACGAGAGCTTCAATTTCAGGCTAAAAAGCGATTAAAAACTGAAGTCTAGAAAATAGGTTCGCGTGCTATACCAAAGATGACTCTTTAGCAATGATTCTCACTGCATCTCCTCCTGCCGATCTCAGTCGACCACTATCGTCGCAAGCAAATACAGTGAAAGTGTAGCGAGAGTTGACGTGGCCGCCAACCGATAGTCCGGGTCCGTCTGCGAAACTTTTTTGCGGACACGTTGGGCCTGTAGCAAAATAAAGCTTTTGAATATACAACAAAAGATAGCTTTAAATGAATTGCCTGGAGGAATCATCAAATCATCTTTCGACGTTTCTGTAAATTCAAGAACTTCCATTTCTTCTCGGGTCAATTTCTTCAAAGGGTTTTTATTCCGAACAGAGAGCCCTAGAGGAGTGTCGCCTTCACTGTCCCTTACGTACATATTTGCGCCTAAGCAGAACGTAGGTCTAATTATTTAAAAGCCTTCAAGTCTACATGACAAATACCAAAATCCACCAAATCTTTTGCAAGGGACACATCCGACACGACGGCATAATGCAGCGGGGTTTTTCCTTCGCTGTTCTTTTCGTTAACTTCAACTATGGCACCGAGTTCAATCAACTTTTTCGTCAAGCGGTTATATCCGTTCCTGCAAGAAAGATGCAATGGAGTCTACGAGAAAAAGAACCCAATAAGGAAAAGTACTCTTCTGCAGTGTACTCCACCTTACCAACCCTCCTTTGTTTGATCCCGTCACTTCTGCACCGCTATCTACAAGTTTCTCGGCTATATTCCTGAACTGTTTATCAAGCGCAACAAGCAGGGGAGTGTTTCCTTCGTTATCGGCGGCGCTGACGTCGGCGTCGCCAGCCAGAAGAAGATCAATTGCTTGTTCGTTTTCCCAGCGAGCAGCAACGTGAAGAGGCGTGCAGCCCTCCTCATCGGTAATGTTCGCATCGGCGTTTCGATCGAGAAGCTCCTTGGTCACTTCAGCGAGGGTAGGATCGGCGGCGGATATGTGCAGTGCGGTTCTACCGTCGTGGTTTTGATGGTCGACATCGGCGCCGAAGTCGACGAGAAGTTTAACCGATTTGCCGTCACGGCAACGACTCAACGGTTGGTTTCCCTCATCGTCTTCTGCTGTCACAGTGTCGGGATTCCGACGAGCGATTACGAGCATTGTCTCAATGGACGCGTGTCTCGCAGAAACCTATACCGAACAGAATAAAAACTCAGTTGCCTTACCAAATACATCTTATATACGTCCATAGGAGCTTCGTCTTCGTCATTTCGCATTGTTGGATCGGCGCCCATTTGAATTGCCTTCTCGACAGATTTTGAACTGTCGTACAAGGCGCCGGTAAATAAGCAATTTTCTCCTACTTCACTTACACCGTTGATGTCGGCTATACGAAGTCGTCACTAGCTATGTAGCAATGCAACTAAGAACGACTCTTACCTTTCGCTTCATTTGTGAGGTAATTGATGACGTCGAGTCTATCCTCTTCGCAGGCAAAGTGCAGAGGAAGTTTCTTCTCACTTTTTTCACCAGACGGAAATTCAACGTTCGCTTTGTCCCACTCGACCAGAGCCGTCACAACGGCCAACTGGCCTCGTCTAGCGGCCAAGTGAACAGGAGCGCATCCATTCTGTGATATACCGTCATTATTCCTAGTCTATCATAGTCTAGCTGTGTATACCTTATCCATTGCTTCCCAGGAAGCGCCTTCTCTAAGCAACGAGCGGATGATTTCTGGATCGTCGCAGTATCCGGCTGCGGTGTGCAAAGCTGTCTCGCCATCTTGGTTAGCTTCGTTGATGTCCGCAACGTCTTTCAATTCAGTCTTGACTGCTGTTGAGTCGTTACTCAGAATGATTCTCTACAAAAAAATAACCGTTCTCATGTGAGAACTGTGTAGGAGGTATCGAGAAGAAAGGCGATACGTCGTATTCGCCCATGCAGATAGTATCTCAGCAATGCATGATCGGCGGCCGATCGATCTCGACGCTCCTCCTCGTCTCACCTGGAGGCGGGTACTTGTAAATGCGTTGTCCCGCTTGATCATTTGCGCTTTCTTCGTGACAGTTCCTGTACCAGAACGAGAGCGCTGCTCACTACACAAAGAATTTCGTTAGCAAAAGACATTGAAAAAAATTAATACATCACTTTTCCACTTTAAAATGTCTTTTCTCGTCGTGGCCGCAATCAATGCAGGGCGAAGCGTCGTCGGCACTCTTTTTCTTACGAAAGACATTCCCTTGAAATTTCATGCACGAGCACTCCATCTCTCGACAGCTTTTCACGCGTCGAAACGGAAACGAGAACGCTTTGCAGGCGTCGTCCATCCGCCCTGCAGACACGAACCGCCCACCGGCATGTCCTACGCAAATTCGATTTTCAATATGCACTCGTTTATCAATTCGCTTCGTACCGATGCATCCTTTTAGGATGCTCTCCTCGGCTGGATTGAACGCTTTTCTGCCGAATGAAGACTCGTATGCTGATATCCACTTGTCCCAATCGACCTCGACATCCTGAAAGGACAACAGATTGACTTACGCAACGCATCTCGTTGGAATGCGGAAAAATAACTTCTCCAAACGATTCCGTCCAAAATTTGCAAGCGACGGTGGTCTTAATCAGAGAAGTGGCCGTAATGCCCCTTCCTGCAGTGGAATCGTGTCGATAAGCGACGTTTTGAAGGTCCTTCAGATTCTTTCGCAAAGAATCGATCGACGCCACTTCGATCGACTGTTGACGTTTCATTTTAGACTTGATTGTCTTCAGTCGCTTGTTGACGGTCTTGAGGGACGCGCAAAAGTTGTTCTTCTCACTCGTTGCCGCATCTTGGCAAATCTTCAAACCGACGCTGCTAACCGTTTCATTTAGACCGTCAAGAATCAGTTTGAGGTTCGCCGGAGGACGCAGGTCACGGTCTTCATATATAGCCCTTGTCAAATCCTTGAAGTTTTTCAGCACGGCTTCCATGATCTGAAACGGATTATCTGATATGATCGAGGGCGTATCTGTTTAGGGAACGCGCGTCTGTCAACCTTCGTATCAAAACGGCATACCTAATGTTATCTCCAATCACATGTAAGCATGCGCGAAAACCTCTTCTCCCGTCTATGCACAAATCTGCCAATTGATTTTCAATTTACAAAATCGACACTTTTGTGTTGCTCTAACTCAAAATACAAGTTGAAGCTTACTCGAACAGTCACGTGTCTACCGAAGATGAGCTAACGACAGATTAAAACCCAAAACGGAATTAAGAATCGACTCAGAAAAAAATTTATTTTTCGTGATGCTGTAGAACCTTATACGGACAGCTGCTGGAGATTCCTACCTGAAAGTGAATTAGCTGCTCTTCGTGCAATTTTTAACCTGATCAAAGAGCTGCTACCGGCTGTCAGACAAATGATCAAGACTTACTTTACGAGAGCGAGCTAGAACGCTCGAGAACGCTCGAGATATAACAAGCCGCGTAAAAAACCCTGATGAAAACGTGCAGAGACTGACGTGTTTACAGCCACTAACGGTTCCGTGAAAGATCGACCAGAACGCGACTTGTAGATCTACGCATGCGTGGTAGAGGTCGAACCAAGTCTTGCACGTGACAAACAAGTCTCTCGAGGAGTCGAGACCTCTCAGCGTCTTCTTCGTTGTTGTAACGCTTACGAGGAGCGTTGTGGAGTGCTAACCCGAAACAGAATCGATCGCCTGCTTCTGCACGACACAGGCTACAAGCACTTAGCTGTAAGCGCAAACCGATAAGCCATAGCTCAGACAAAGCCTTGTACAGTCTGTGAGCATCTTTCAAAAGGTACTCGGTAGAAAATACATCTACGATGTTAATCTCTGCTTGAATTTTTGTCGAACTACACGATTATGTTCGATCACGGTAAGCCATGCGTTATCTATCAATTAAAAAATTATTAATGAAATCTCGTCGTTATGTACAAGTTTGTCTAATCCATGAAGTCAGATCGAAAACTCACAATCTCCTGCAGTCAGATTGACGTACAATATGATCTGAGGAAAAGACGTAAGGTGAGAATTGATCTCCATTTTAACGAGTTTTCATGAAAATCAGCAAAGCCAGTTGAAGTGTAAATTCAGCAGAGAGAACGGACAGCTTCACAGGTTTCTATTTGCTTAAGCTATTTCAACGTCGCTGCAGCGTAGAAGAAAAACCCGTGGGCGGGCGCGTCCTATTGGCACACCCTCTGGCTCTCCCACATCATAGTACTTGTAGAGCGCGCTTGATTGATTGTGGTGGTTTTTTTAGCTTGACATGGCACAAGGTGCAATCGCGTTGGTCTTGGGTCTTGTGATATATATAAACACCCGTTTGGTCTGAAGAACAGGATGATAATGGTCAGGTTAAGTCAATCGATCTAATCGAGTGAAGATTCTTTCTCTTTGAATATCGATCGCTCCTTTCTCGCAGGCGGTGGAGCAACTGGTTGTCGTACTCTTCGCGTTCCGCTGTACGCAGAATTACGTCTGCCTCCGCCGGAGATAATTATCACCAAATGACGGATAGGTTGTGCAACAGTCCTTCTCCTCAAGGAGCTGGACGGCTGGATTAAGCGACGAAGCGCTCACGTTTTAATTGCTCGTCGCCTGCGGCCGGGCCCTGCCAGTTCGTCTCAGTTTCATTGTAATAATTTTGGCACGGAATCAATCGATGGAACGATGCCATTTCTAGCAGAGAAACTGAAGGTTGCCAACAACAACCTGATTGGTCACTTCCTTGCGATCACGCGACACGCTTCGCTTGATGCAGCGTAGGCGTGAGACCTAAATTAAGTCTATAATTAATTAAATTTCTTACGTACAACTTACGATGGCTTAGGGCATGTACTGGAGAAAGACCTCGGCGCCATACCTGAAAAAAATGCTCGAGAACGTTCATTTGCGTTGTCAATGACCAGATCGTAAACGAAGCACGTCCGAATGCCGTTTTCTTCGCATCAATTCGGACAAACGTTTTTCAATTACAGAGGGCTTCGGCGCCGTTCGGTTATACCTTATTCTAGAGACGGTCACTCACCCTTGCAGATTTGCGACGTACATCGCCACGTTACCTGCATGACATCCTGTCATTAGGAGCTAGCTTTAGTTGTACTCTGTGTCCTAGCCCATTGATACATCGAAGTGTTCAGTCCCTTTCCAAATGTACGCAGAATCTGATCCTTCTTTCCTACTCTAGCCTTCGAATCTGTAATCTCGTTTCCCAGACGTTCACTCTCGTCTTCAAATTCTCTAATCTTCTTCTCACTTATTTCAGTTTCACGTACTCCTAAAATATATGCGAGGACTAGATTTAGTTGCCATATGGTCAGCTCTAGGCGGAAGAGAGCAGTAAATTAGTACCGGAGCATAACTATGTGCGTAGAGAGCATAACATCAAAAACTGCAACACTTGTCAGCAGCACATCTAAAAACTAAAACAAAATATTCAATTCCCAACCAAGTGCATTATGAAGCAGGTCAAGGATTTTCTACAGGTGTAGCCATTTCTTCATACTCCACACTCCTCACTCTCTTCCTGTTCTTCATAGTCTTCCGGGGCCTCGCCTACGCTTTAGAATGAAAGCAGTTCGATGACACTTTTTCTCATACCTCTTCTTGGTGATATTGCTTCGTACGCGCTAGACTCCACCATTGGGTGCGGAATGACGTTCTCATTAGGTGCACTTTTCTTTAGAATTTCTGCAGAGTTTATGTCATTTCCGGCTAATGAATTCCTGTTCAGAATCCGACGCAGTCGAATGTACGCGGCAAGAAGACTAGCAAAGGCGATAAGAGTGGTTCCAAATAAAGCAGCAAATGCAACTGCAGAAGAGCAGAACATTTGCGCTTCAGGCAGCTCTTCAATCTTGCATGAGCAGTTGAAACCCAATTCTGTTTTTCTACAAACAGAATTAGTTTTGCAGACGCACTCTACCGAACCAACAGCGTTTATGCAGTCTTCGTTTGCGTCGCAAATGGCCGTGCCACGCGCGCACTCATTAATGTCGATGCACGAGGGACGATTAGCAGGTGTTGCGGCACTAGAATCCGGTTCGTATCCAGCGTTGCACGTGCAGTAAAAGGAACCGGGCGTGTTAAAGCACGTAGACCTACGGTCACAACCGTTCGTGTCAAGTGCGCACTCGTCGATGTCGTCACAGTTGTTCACTCCGTCTCCAGAATAACCAACTGCGCAATCGCATCGGAAGCCGCCGGGATGATCAGAACACTGTGCCTTGTCATGACAACGGCTCCTTCCAGGAAAGCATTCATCAGTGCAGCCTGTCGGACCATTAGAGAAGAATGTCCATTCCGAGAAGGAAATGCCATTTGAAACGGGACCGCCTCCAGAGCAGGAAGCGCTGGTGCCTACCACGACACCTTCTTCAAAAATAATTTCATACTCCTCGCCGCTCTGATACGTATTCGGCTGAGAGCTATTGAGTTGAAATGAAACCGTTCTCGAATCCGATCCTATAGTGACGAGACTCTTATCAAAGGAGTCCACTCGCTGAATCAATGACCCGCTATTCACGTGATAAATAAATATGTACCTTGGGCTAACCGTCGGGTTTGTCACCTAAAAAGGTAAAGAAGATAGATAAGGCTAATACTCTGCTACCTCTGAGAGAAACATACGTTATGATCAAACGTTATGCTTGCTACTGCATCATACGCCACCTGTCCGTTGCATTGAGGAGCCTCGGTTTTGGTATGCAATAACGGTTTGGGCTGTGGCACTAAAAAGCCCCCAGTAAACTTCCCGATCTAACCTAAGCTAACCTAAGCTCCGTACCTGAAGTGACGATTGTAAAGCACACAAGATTCGATGGAGCACTAAAGAAACAGTCAGGCTAGCACGAGCCGAAATGCTCTCAAAGATTTACCGAACGTCATCTAAAAACTGGAAGCAAGTGATGTGCGGACGATAGGCTTGTTTAAAATCAGGAGTCCATGTGAATGTCACTACTTTGTTCCCGTTGCCTCTGTCCGTCAAATCGGTCACTGTCATGCCGCGCGGTAAAATATAAAGCGCGTCATCGACTCTAGAAACAGAAATAGGTAGAATTGCTAAAGAAAATCTATACTGGGCTACTCGTGAGAAGGATAATTTGAATGACCGACCAGAACTTCTATTGTTAAATTGCCACCGCTTTCGACGGCAAAACAGCGAGGCTGCTCGCGCGGAAAGTGATTTTGCTTAGGAAAAGTAGGCCTCGAACTGCACGAGGTTCCAGTGTCAACAACGTCAATAAGCCACTGAAGCGGTACACTGCTGAGAGGATTTTTTCGAAGGGTGTCGGTGGGATAGAAGTCTTCAAGTTGAATAGCAGCGGCATATACACCAGGTGCTGACGGTATCCATACAATTTCGCAATCTTCCTAAAACAACGTTTTAATTTTTACAATTCGCGTTGGCGTATAAATAGCTCGCTTCAAAAAGGCTTGCATTGAATAAGCTGGAAGGTTTTCTGCTGCTAAAGCAAGCCGATCCGCACTCGTCTTTGCTTGCGTCCGCATTTTTAAGAGCCCATCGACATTTGACGACGTCGAAATCGGGATCAACTTTGGGAATGATTGTTCTGTGCTCGCAACCGAGTCGAGCGGGGAGTAGGGGGAGCATGTCGGCAACCGGACTTTGATTGATCTCTCCCCGATTGATGATGCCCACGCTGTCTGTGCGTGGAGCGAAGGATATTCGCGATTGAAATCGAATATCATCGCCAAAAGAATTCTGCGTATTGATCCAGCAGCAGTCATATGTTCCATCAAAATTATTTCTAAATACAGGTGTCGCTGAAACGCTAAATTTAAAAAATTTTTTACCCGATAACAAAGTCTTGCGAGTCAGCGACAGGAAACGTGACTTCAAACGTTCTCATCCCGGACGCCCAATCATTCGCGGCGCTATACGACGTGCAGACGTATTCAAGCGTAGCATCCAAGAGTTGCGAACCGCAGTTGTTGGATAAGCAGCGGAACTTCACGGGCGAACCGAGAAGCCTTTGGTCTGCTATCGATGCCGCAGTGCAGCCGCCTTCCGAACTGCTACGTCTCCAAGAAATACGAAATCTTAACTGAATCTATAGAACAGAAAGACACCTAAGTAATGTATACCTACGAAAACATAATCACATCACCGAATAACAATATTACGAGCTATACCATCCATGTAGGTCTATATAGCTTCCTTGAACTTTTCTTGTGAATGCCCTATGCGTACTTTTCAGACCACTAAAGCAAACGCTGCTTCTTTGTAAAAGAATTTGAAGGAAGATGCTCATGGAAATTAAACTAAGTTAATTAAGCAACTTCCCGAAGCCGGAACTAAGCTCGATCATCGAACGGGCAATACGCCGCCAACCGTCTCATGTCCTCTGTGCCCGCGCTAAACTGCGTACTTACCTTTCCTGCGTCTCTCTTTGCCTGGCTTCCGACGGCGTGAAAATTGATCGTAAAGCTTCGGAAATGAGTCGATTGAGAATATGGAAAAACGCTTGCGAGTGTCAGAGAGATTGCGATGAAGGCAAGTACTAAAGCCATCTGACCGATTTCGCTCTCGCTCAGAAGAGAAATGTGACGATTCTATATACGGGCTGTCTGTGTAGTGTCGTATGTGTTTAAGTTACGTAAGGGGTAGTGACGTCAGGAGATTAATAGCGATTATTAGAGGAGGGGCTCCAGTTCTGGCCAAACTGGTGACCAGGGAGAGTAGCTAAGCAGACGTCAATAAAGCTTAAATTTAACAGAGAGCGCGTCGACGGAACGGGGCCGTGGCCCGGAATGGGCTGCGTCCCCCAGCGGACAATCCACGGTTGCGCCAGCGGGCGCGCAGTCGTGACAGAAAGCTGGCCGTGGCTGCTCTTACGACGGATACGGTCTGCGCATGGCCACGCCTGCGCAGTGCTCTATATAGAGAGCTTAGAAAGCGTTTTCTTCATGTACCTAACCCAACACCAACCCTAAACCTTACTGGTATCGGTGGCGGCCCCGCTCCGGGCCACAGTCGCGGGTGATCGTATATCGTATATCGCCGATTAGGTACAGTACAGAAAAAAAAAGGAAAAAAAAAGAGCAGGCTTCGGGATTCGAACCCCTAACCTGCTGCGTGGGAGCCGTATCCCGGGGCATCTTTTCTGGAAGCCTATTACTTACGAAGCTTTTTCCGTTTCCGACGACTATTTTAATTCGCATTCCTCGAAAGGTGCAGTGATCGCTTTCGGTGTACATAAAGGCGTAGGTGATTTGGGGGTATTTGCAACGTGCAGTTGGTCGAATTAGCAGGATTTTGCGGATTCTTGTCCGCCGGGCAGATGTGAAACCGGGACAATTTGGATAGTCCGATGGCGATATCGACCCGACAGAATGCAACCAGCGGTAGTAAGTAAAGACGATCGTATTTCCGGGCTTAGCGGCGCAGGCGGGATACTCTCCAAATTGTGGCGTTTGAAATGTCCAATCGATGGTGATGAGATTGGGAACGGTCTTCGAGTACTGACATCGTATCGGTTCCGGTTGGAATTTGCCAACCATCAGAGACGGCTTTGCAATGGCAATCTTCCCGGAATTCTTTATCGCCACTTGCCTTTCGTATTCCTTGACTGTCATTCCATTTGACAGATCAATAGGCGGCTCACCATCAAGGTGCTCCACGTAAACGAACTTGGACGAGTCGAACGGTTGGCCGAAGAAGAGTTCCCGTTGGGCGGGCACCTTGTGGGCTTTAGGGTAGGTACACCAGCCGCGGCAGGTTTCCAGAGTACAATTAGATTTCCGCACTACTCCGTCGCTCCCTACCTGGCCCATGGCCCACGGAACGGCCGTGTAACCGACCACGTCGCGATTTTCGAGAATGCCGTCACTCTCGCCAGCCAGCGCGTCGGTGTTGGCGACGACGCGGAAACGATAGCCCTTGTCGTAGGAATTGGGCACCTGAGTGTGATGAACGACGACAGAGTAGTCTCTCTTCTCGGGCTGATCTTCCGTGTACTTGGCGCAGTTGTCAAACACGACCTTGGCGTCATTTTCGTACCTGTACCCCATCGTGGCGGTGTAGTCTCTCGTCACTCGCTCGAACGTCCAATAGTCGCCAAACGGCGGAAAAGTGGTGTCGCTCTTCAGCGCCGTCGACGTGCTGTCGACGTACGTCGGCTCCGACGCCTTCTCCCAGCCGGCTCAGATGCGATCGATCATGCTGTGATAGACATAGAAGATCGGATCAAACGACGTGAATCTCCGGTTGGTCATGGAGAACGTGGCGTAACGTCCTCCAATGAAGTCGTGCATTAAATTGTACGGACACTCGATTTTTCGCGAAAACCAGTCATAATCGCTGGCGTAGTGAGATGATATTTGACAGACGGATTGTCTCACCCACTCGAGGTGATCACCCTCGGTCAGGTTTGTTCTGGCCACTTTGGCTTGGGGAGGCAGGCGGTATGGTAGCTCTGTCACATTCCTTATCGTACAGCCTGTAAAAAGAGGATTCGGTTCGGTTTTCTTTGTGTCCGTATTTTCAAAAGTTGGGTCCGTGAAGAGCTTTGGAAGAATGTTCTGTATTGGCGTGTCCTTTCCGGGTGATGTTATGTGAGTGAAGTCCCAGTAGGGAAGAGCAAAGTCGGGGTAGATTGTTTGGGCTGCCTGCTCGAGTTCATACAGTAGAGACGATGCCACGGGAAAAAGCTTTTCTGAAGGCAGGTGGTCGTCTCGTGCGGACACTGGGCCGTGTAGAAGCCGTGATGTCTTGCCACTTGAAAGAACGTGCAATTGTTTTGAGGTATCGACAAAAATCAAGAGCCATGAGCTTTTGAAACACGAGCTGCAGTTGCACTCCTTCGGTAGAGCTTAAGTGAGCCAGAGATTTTCTAGTAACCACTTTCTGCCAAGACATGCATGAAGCGATTTCTATACTCTGCTTTCTTTGATTGCATGCAAACCTTTGGTTTGGGAACGCAGCTTCCTTGTTCGTAAGGTATGTCTTCGGTTTGAACGATGTAGAGTACCGCGGAGATGCAAAGAAATTTGCGTGTAGCCTTTGAGGACAGCGCGTTAATTTTAGTGAAGTCGCGATGAAAATTGCGCGGAGGAATATTACCATGTTGCCTTCAAAAATTCAAGATGAAACTTGTGTTAAGACTGATAATGTGTCTCGGCTGAAGCAACTTTTATGTGATCCTGGCAGGACGCCTGGCGACCATCTGGTACTCGACTAATTTGATAAATTAAGAAGAGAGAGGATGTTGCTGAGTTTGCTGCTGTACGTTTTGAGCAAGGAAGATGCAATGGACATCAATAAAGACGCAATACATGTAAAGAGGACCGTCATTGGTCTAGCACCAACGCTCTGGAGCTGCCATGACGTCCTAACTGAGCAAGCAGGTTTGGAAATTACGGTTTCGAGAGTGATATGTTTACTTAGAACTTCCTGCGGTACCTTCGACGCCTTTACTCCGTTTGCTGATAAGGCTTCGTCGCTTCAGGCGGTTACATAAGCAGAAATCGTCGCCTTAAGGAAAGGGGTGTGTGTGACTGCGGTTGCATTAAGAGGACTTAGGTCTGTCCTTTCCTCGGGCTGATGCAAGCACGTTCAATTCGCAGAAGTCTTCTTCTTTGGTCCTTTGTGGTTCCGGCAGCAGCCGTGGCCCTGATCTACCCAAACTTCCCGGCAAACTTCTCGAGCACCATCACGTCGACCGAAGATGGCCTTTCTCTTTCGGAAGTCTACGTCTCGAGGTGGGTCGATACCAAGGGCGAGCACCAGTACAAAGCCTTCATCAATCAAACGGGGCAGGATATCGGTAAATCAAATTTCTCTCTGGGTTTTTCCTAATTATAGCGCCCTTTTGTTCGCATAGCTGACGGCATGTACGTGCTGATGACGGATCCTCCAGGCGCCTTTCCAGGGAGTCTTCCCTACAAGGGAAGACTAAGCATTCAGCTCAGCAAACATTGCAAATACACAGGTAGAAACACATTCCTAACCGACTATCCGGTTGGCTTTGTTTAAATGATGGGATTCGCCTCGGACGACTTCTCGTGCGTTGGATATTACGTGTGTCCAGACATGAAATATCTGGGCTCGAAGAAATTCTGGTCGTACGCTGTTGACGTGTGGTACACCAAAATGCAGACGAGCGTGTCGACCCAACCGGACAACCTGACCGTCTTGGCCCACTCCGACACAGGCATACCCGTCTGGGCGGAGCACTACCATCCCGGAAAATCGGGCACGTTTGATCCCCCTGAGGATATCGTCACGGAAATGGATCTCACTCCGGGCGAGCCTCGAATTGACATTGATTCTCTGCTGCCTAAAAATTGGATGAAGAACTGTACGAATTTAGACGTTGGTGCGGGAAGCAACACAGATCGCGACCTCTTCTATACAACGCCCGAGTGTAGTGACAACATGACCTTCTTTCTGACCTATCCTCCGGCTTAGGACAACGTCACCATTTCATTCTCGCTCTGTGGCGGGTTGTGCGACTGCGGCGACGGGTGCTTTGACGTTGTTCCTTCTAAAATGACGTTTACTCAGATGAATTACAAGAAGCCACAGCTTCTGTCATTTGTCTACAAAAAGGACGGATGCAGTAATGTCTGCTACTCGTGCGCTGGGGGCGGGTACGGTGGTCACTATGACAATACCTTCGTTACCGTTCACAATTGTCGCAACGGTACAGCTGGGAAGTCTTGCTCTGGTTAGATCGTGCTGTTCTCTATGATGCGATGAAGAAGACGATTAGCTTTCTGCTATGACGTTCACGAAGTATGTATTATTGCGATCTATTCTAGTTTCCTTTGGCTAGAAAGATTAATTAAGTGTGTTCGCAAATTGTGGCAGATACAGCATGCAGAACTGTTTCTAATAATGCGAGAATTTAAGCTTTGGAGTATGGCCTGCCTTGAAGCACACGCGAACCCTGCGCGAACTAGTGGCGCGTTTAGTACACGATCCAAGAAGTACTGTAAATATTCACTTATACATCTATAAACAATCGAGCATTTCATGTGCTCTTCAGTCCTCCATTTTCAAGCCAGATATTGTTCTCACTATCCATGATAGAATTGAAGTTGATAATAGACATGAAGAGGTACGTAACATCACAGAAATCTATCGCCGTGCTTTCTCTCACAACGATGCTATTAATTAAAGGCAAATCTCATTTCGATCGGATCGACGATGGCGAGGTCTCTCATCCATTATCGTTATCATCACCGAGTCCAGCACCTCGCATTCGAACAGCACGTACTTTTAATCAAGTACAGGAACTTCTTGAAGTGACAACAGCAGTGTTGCTCTTGCTGGCTTTTCTCTGCTGATCCACAGGCACTGAAAATTAAAATACGTTAGATAGGAAGCATATACACAAAAGCTCACTTACGGTACTCTAAAATTAAAATGACCGTTGTGAGATCGTTAGAAAATGGTCAGACGGTGTGATCACCGTGACGGCTATTTGTGACTTTGCATTTGAGAGGTAATAATTGCTCCAAGCGGCGGGGTTCAGCTGGCTAAAGCTGGCCTGCTCACGATGTTTGAAGAAAAAGACAGAACGGAAGGCACGCGTGCGTAGTGGAGGTTTGCACGTGATGCACACAAGCGAGATGGCCTAAGCGATATGGCGGCTCCTTTGCCTTCAAGGCCTTTTCAGCGTCTTCTGTGATGCTGTAACGCTTACGAGTAGCGTTGTTAAGAACCAGCCGGAAGGAGAATCAAACTGAATGTCGTCTTCTGCCCGTGCGCGTCGACGGGTAGCGCAAACCGATAACCCATAGCTCAGACAAAGCCTAAAAGGCACTGTGAACAGCTTTCAAAAGATAATCTATGGAAAATGCCTCTACGATGCTATTCTCGATAGGGTAAGTGAAGGTAAATCCCGGACACAATGGCAACTTCCCGGAAGACCGACCTACTGCGCTCAGATTACAGCATTTTTGCAAACGGCTTGATGATGCACTGAATCGCAAGGTTATTAGCTTTCGATCGAGCCATGGCCGAGCGGCGTCCGTCGTGTAGTTATCGAGATATGCTCACTTGAATCCGGTAGTGCAAATCACGTGAGTTCGAATTAGTGCAGGTAAATAACCGGACACGCTATATCTTCGCGAGAACAGCATCAAAAAATGTACTTCGACCTTTTTCCGGGGCAAAATTTATCGCTGATTCCAATGGTGCAAGTCGTTTTAGTGTAAAAGCAGCGATTACGGCGATATGCCGTTTTTTCCCACAGGCACTTTTTCAAACAAACCGAAGCCGTATCCACAAGCCTCTTACCTAATAACCTTTTGCTTCATATTTAACAACTTTTGAAGCATTTTGAGATCTTTTATAGGCATAATAAACAGAAAAAAAAGGGAAAATGATGAGAACGACCTCCCACTTTTCAAAACATTAGAATAAAGCTTTACCTATTGATAAAAAAGCGTCAAAGTGCTACTTAGAGTCAATGGAGAGTGCTCATAGTGATACAATAGGTGCTCTACTAGACTAGCAAGAACAGTGGTTGGCAAAAAAGTTTTGCGGTTCAACCAGAGCCTGCTTCTGGATCTGGCATTTACTGATATTTCTAAGCACCGGAAAGCACACTCAGACGTTTTCAGTACAGAGTTGCCGTGTAAGACTATGAATGAGCTGCTGGTTTCATGCAGTCATCATTTCTCTTCGTTTGCTGGGTGTAATGCCTATAAAAAGACTTCAAAATGCTTGAAAAGTCGTTAAATATGAAGCAAAAGGTTATTAGGTAAGAGGCTTGTGGATACGGCTTCGGTTTGTTTGAAAAAGTGCCTGTGGAAAAAACGGCATATCGCCGTAATCGCTGCTTTTACGCTAAAACGACTTGCACCATTGGAATCAGCGATAAATTTTGCCCCGGAAAAAGGTCGAAGTACATTTTTTGATGCTGTTCTCGCGAAGATATAGCGTGTCCGGTTATTTACCTGCACTAATTCGAACTCACGTGATTTGCACTACCGGATTCAAGTGAGCATATCTCGATAACTACGCCACGGACGCCGCTCGGCCATGGCTCGATCGAAAGCTAATAACCTTGCGATTCAGTGCATCATCAAGCCGTTTGCAAAAATGCTGTAATCTGAGCGCAGTAGGTCGGTCTTCCGGGAAGTTGCCATTGTGTCCGGGATTTACCTTCACTTACCCTATTCTTCGCGGTACTAGCGGCTGCAGCAATCATAGATGGTCTACTAAGGTAAGCCGTACCTTGGTTTCCATTGATCAGTAAACTAATTATTTAAATACCTGTGCTAAATACAGGTTTGTCAAATCTATGACGTTCCAGATCGAAAATTCACTGCGTAATCTGAGAATCTATCTTTTGTCGTGATATGTCTGACGTCGGATCACTGACGGCCTTGGCAATTGGGGGCGCCAACGTATCTCACTGACGTAAGGCAACTGACAAACAGAAAAGAGGCGTTTGTTTTGACGTCACGATACTCCTCATCTCCTAGGAGTGTTCATCTCCCTTGCCTATCCCGGAGCAATCTCACCAGGGAAATCTGTGAAGCTGTTGGTTGTCAATCCGTCTGCATTCAACTGACTTTGCAGGTTGGAAAGTAATGGCTTAGTCGTTTCAGTATAATAATGTCTGACTTTTGCTGGAAGGTCATCATCGTTTACTGACCATGACGGCCGTGAGGTAGCTTGTTTTGCAAATTCATCGTTCACTGTCGGTGCTATATAACGATAGTATACTCTATCAATCCATCGAGAAATTATCTGGTAGTGTGATCACAGTAATTAATATTTGTATATCTGTTTTTTATTAAGAATTTGCTTTTGTGTATTTAGAAGGCAGTAGTTGAGCTATTTCGACGTCAACGCGTAGTAGATGGGGCGGGCGCGCCTAATTGACACGCCCTCTGGCTCCCACACCAGAGCAGCGCGCGCTTGACTGCGCTGGTTTTTTCTGGTCCGACATGGCACCAGGTGCACTCGCGTTGGTCTTGGGTCTTTCGCTAGTGATCAACGCCGTTTGGTCTGAAGAACAGGATGTTAATGGTCAGGCTAAGTCCCTAAGTCAATCGATGTAATCGAGTGAAAGTTATTTCTCTTTCCTTTCTCGCAGGCGGATGGAGCAGCTGGTCTTCGTACTCTCCGTGTTCCGCTTTACGCAGCATTACGTCTGAGACTGAGTCAGGCGGAGATAATTATCACCAAATGACGGAGCGGCTTTGCAACAATCCTTCTCCTCAAGGAGCTGGGAGACAGTGCACGGGGCCGAGCGTCATGACGACGCCCTGTAAGCCCGATTTGGTCGAAGGTAGGTCGCAGTTATGTTGTTTTGCTAGAAGCCTTTTTTCCTGTTATTCGACACCGATGACGCACACTTTAGTTCCCACAGCAAAAGTATTGGAAGGCTTTTTCTAATGAGTTTTCTGATTTTCACTGAAGTAATAATCACTAAAGTTGTTGCCAGGCGCGCGCAGAGCAGCACCACTTCTAACGTTGTCTGTTACGCCACCCAATTAGTGCGCTCACGTGACGTTTATTATGATAAAGCAACCTAGCCGCCACCATGAACAGCTAGGCAAATGAGTGTCAAAGAAAAGCCGATTTCTCCTTGGTTTTTCAGTGACTGTGATGTATTTGCAAACTTATTAATAACCGGCTTAGGCTTTGTGACAATCATCCGTTTCGCTGTTGTGTGCAACATATAATTGCCGTGCTCTTGTAAGGGGTACTATCTATTCACTTTATCTTATGGCTGGAGCTTCAACGAAAGTATTTCATAGAAACATACATATGTAGCGTTACAGCAGAGTTTAGACAATGGATCATACTATCCAATTAAACTTTTGTACTTTGATTTAAGAGCTGTGTTTTTTTTTTATTTTTAGACTTAACTCGAAACGGCATCTCAAAGACTAAAATGGCTCACGTAGTAGGAGGAGTTGGAGGAGAAGAACTCGTTACTAATCAAGGCAGTTTCCACTACTCTATTCCTCTGAGAGTACCTCCTGGAACTCGCAGTTTTCAGCCAAACTTAGAATTGACTTACAATAGTCTTGATGAAGGGGAGCTGATTCTCGGAAGAGGTTTTCGCCTTGGTGGTTTAGTTCACGTCACTTGCTGCCCATCTTCGTTTGGCCAGAAGGACTTTAGAGAGAAATGTGAATCATTTTGTTTGGGTGGAGAGCGACTTGTAGCTGTTAAGGGAAAATACGGAGAGAACGGCACAAATTACTTTACAGAAATTGATTCTTTTTCTCGGTATTTTTTAGAGAGTCGGTTTATTACCAGCCTATAATAATTTTGTTTTAGAATTGTATCGTACATCAACATAGACGACTTGAAGCTTTGGTTCAAGTGTTGGCTGAGAAATGGCGAAGTCTTGTACTTTGGCTACTCTAGCAATTCCAGAGTTGATAGAAGTAATAACAGCGATGGCGAAGAAATGACTGTATTGTGGGCGCTTTCAAAGAGGGAAGACCCATTTGGCAATGCTGTATCATATAGATATTTGCGTGAGAGCGACAACGAAGCGTTTTATTTGGATGCCATTGAATATACGTCAAACGAGAAACAGAAAATGAGTCCATACAACGTCGTCAAATTTGAATACATTCAGAAAGACTCTTCAATTACGTATCGGTTGTTTTCCGAAGGAGCAAATTTGCGTTCGAACAAGCTACTTAGTTCAATTGTCACGGAATCGTTTGGTAGAGACGTTGTCAAGTATGTAATTTCCTACTCTGAAAGCGGTCTAACAAAAGAGCCTCTTGTTACAAGCATTTCTGAATGCCCGCCTGGGGAAGCTGTCTCTAGAGAGTGCTATCCCCCAACGAAGTTCTTTTGGAATACAGACTCTACCATATTGCCAGCGAATCGATTGATAATGTTTAGCTCTAAAATCGCTGTTTCATCTCAAACGTTTGGTTCAACTTGTGCTTCTGATTCGGCAACGTCTGCTCTCGATTGCAGTCGTTTGTCATTTGGCGATTTCAATGGCGACGGCCTAACTGACGGATACATAATTACACCGTCTCAAGACATAATGCTCCTGTCTGAATTTGGAAAATTTTCAAGCGAGCTTCAGTGGCACTTCACCTCAGGCCCCAGCACAGAAGAAGCATTAGAGAAGAACGAATTGTTGCAAGACATTAACAGAATAAAGTTACTCGATTTGAACAGTGACGGACATACTGACATTCTGCGTCTAGACGTTGACAAAAGCAGAGCCTATTTAGCTAAAAGCGTTAGTCCGTCGTCTGTAACCTTTGATGCAGTTACGGCCCCTGGAGTTGAAACCGATGAAGGTTTGGAAGCAGGTCTGCTAAAATACTTCGACGGAGATTTTAATGGGGATGGTTTGATTGACATCATGACGGTCAGTGGCAACTGTTCATCATCTTCAAACAAGCTAGAGTTTCTGATCCACTTCAACAAGAATAATCGAGTAGAATTTGATCCTCCGGTTACTGCTGCAATAATTTCTGATTGCGAAGGTCTAGCAGACGAAACGCTGTCTCGCATTTTAGTGGCGGATTTTAATGGTGACGGAAAGACGGACGCTTCACTGCTGAGAAACGGGCTAGCGGCTCTCACCTTTGAACTCCTTAAAAGTGTGGGCAAAGAACTGGTTTCTTGCGGTCAAGCAAGTTTGTCTGTTGATTCACCACCGGACGACAGTCTATCGCGTCTCAAGTTTCTTGACGTCAACGGAGACGGTTTGCTTGATATCATGGTTGTAACGGGATTTGATTCAAACGTTGCTGAAGTTCAAACTTCGCCTAGTACAATATATTTTAGTACGGGTGACGGAAAATTTCACAAGCAGCCTGGAATTGATTTTCCTAAGCGAAGATATCAGCAGAAGACTGAAGTAAGTTGTTAAATTTGTGAAAGCAATTACTTCGATTTCTTCCTATAGATTGAATTGGGTCGTGTTCTAACTGGCGACATCAACGGTGACGGCTTCAGTGATGTCTTGCTTATTAATGACGTCGAAACCGGAGCTCGTTTGCACGTGTACTTTTCGACCGGCAACGGCTTTCAACCCTCGATTCCAAGCCTGCCTCTACCCGTTAGCATTGGCAATTTAGCAGAAGATCTGGCCAGAATACGTGTCGGAGATTTCAACGGCGATGACCTTCTAGACTTGTATGTCATCACACCGATTTGTGGTCAGGCCGATGTTGCCTATATCAATCTTCTCGAGAGGCCGGTAGTGAAGTCTTTACTAGACGGAGTCGGCGTGCAGCATTTTGTCACTTATGCGCCAATGACAGACTCCTCCGTTCACAGTAAAGGTCCTCAAACGTCGTTTCCTGTTGGATCATCAACTTCAGGGAGGTTACTTGTGAGCAAATTTATGTCAGTAGGTGGAGAATCGCAAGAAAGTATATCAACATACCATTATTCTGGATACAAAAGTCACTATCAAGGTCTTGGCAGCCTAGGTTTTGAAGAAGTCAAAACAACTGACTTGAAAGACCAAATGTCTATCACGCAAAAATTTAGTCAGAACTGGCGGCGACTCACTATTGGAGAGTGGATAAGCGAAGACAAGCGGATTGCGGGGAAGCTGATTCAAAGTCGAAGAAGATCAATTACTTCTCTTGCTCGAGGTTCAAGTCACATAGTCTATCAAGTCTTCTCTCCAAAAACGGTTGCGAAAGATTATGATTTGAACGGAAAACTGTTGACAACAACAGTTTCAACTGTGAAGTTTGATCGGTATAACAATCCTTTGACTGTTACTGTCGAAACAAGGGAAATGATAGAAGAAGAGAAGATGATTCAATGGGAGATAAAAAAAGCCGCGTATGCAAATGTGATAAATGAAGAAGTCTGGCTTCTGGGACTGGTTACTCGAGAAACTGTTCAAGCTAGCTCAACGACGGTCAGATTGCCGGTTGTTAGACGCAGCCATTACGTTTACGATCAAGCGTCTGGTCAAACAATTGCAGAAATAAAAGAGCCCTTTAGTCCAACTCTCAGATTGGTGACGACTTTTCGTTACGACTGTTACGGTAATTTGGTTCAGACAAAGAACTTGTGGCACAATGGTTCAGCGACCGATGGTCGGGCAAAGTACGACAGACTCGGAAGATTCAAAATTTCACAGATTAATTCTAAAGGTCAGAAAGAAAAGGCCTTCTATGATTCTGGAACAGGAAGCTTGCTTTCTCTTACCGGACCTAACGGTTTTGCTTCAATGTATAAACATGACCGCCTTGGAAATATTATTCAACATGTTCACAGCGATAACTCTCGTGCAACAGTAACAAAAAATTGGTGCCTAGAGACCGACGTGTGTCCTAGTGAAGGTGCGGTGGCTGTGACTTCCACGTCTGTTTGTGGACAGAACACGACGTTGGTGTATGATTCATTGGGAAGAGTCGTTCGCACTGTAAAGCTAGGTTTCAAAGGGAGATTGATTTATCACGATACCGTTTACGATGCTACAGGAAACGTTGCTCGCGAGTCAAACCCGTACTTCAAAGGAGACACCGTGTTCTACACTAGGTTTGTGTACGATCTAATAGGAAGGCCGTTGAAAATTGTCAATCCTTCCGGTCAAGTTACCATTTATCGCTATGAAGGACTTACTACTTGCGAGATAGATTCTATGGGCGGCTCGACTTGCAAACAGCGTGACAGTCAGGGAAATATAGTCCGAAGTACCGATCAGCTGGGAAACACGATGCGTTACAAGTACGATCCGTTTGGAAATATGATCAAGATTATTGATACGGAAGGAAACGTAATGAAAATGCTTTATGATGTTCGAGGCCGAAAGGTAGAAGTGAGCGATCCTAATGCAGGAAAGAGCTCATATGCGTACGATGCGTTGGGTCAGATGACTCGTCAGTCGGATAGCTCCGGGGCATGGCTGCAAACGGAGCGTGATAATTTGGGCCGGATTACGAAGCAGCACAGTTCAGATAGTCAAACTACAATACACTACGACGACAGGAATAAAGGCGTTGGAAAAGCGTCTAAGATAAAGCATGTCATGTACAAGAGCGCATTGTCGAAAGTCGTGGCCTTCTCGTACGAAGAAAGTTATAGTTATGATCTTCTTGGTCGTACAGATAAAATAACTGCCGTTGTTAATCAACAGTTGTTTCATTTCAAGCAGACGTATGACTATTGTGGTCGTACAAATGAAATGCTCTATCCTGTAGGTGAATGCTTTAGCCTGTTGGACCTAACCTGCATTTTGATTTTTTAGGGCGGTTTTGGAGTGCGTAACGTCTATGAGTCGAGCAGTTCGCTTCTCAAAACTGTTGATATCGAAAGTGGCCATAGTTTGTGGGAAGCTGTTCAAGTCGCTGCTGATGGAAGAGTGGAAGTTCAACTGGTTAATTCGCAACTTAGAACTGAAGGGAGGTATGACCCTCAACGGCATCTGACTGGAATATTTAGTTCTTGGGCTGATTCAAATGGTGGAGTCGCTCAGCATCTTTCCTTGACAGTTGATCCAGAAGGAAATCTACGTCGAAAGCGCGACGTTTTTCGTGGACTTGAGGAAGAAGCGCAGTACGATAAAGCTAACCGTTTGGTGGAGTCAAGAATCAAGGAGAAGAGCAAAGTTACTCATACCCTTAGACTATCGTACGATTCAGCAGGTAACATTCTTTACAAAAGCGACGTTGGAAAGTACAATTACAAGTACGGTCCAGGACCAAATGCTGTCAAATCAGTACTTTCCAACGACGGGATAGAACGTTTCCTCACGTATGACGCTGCTGGAAGAATTTTGAGTGGTTTCGGTCGAACTTACACCTACACCGGTTCAGGAAAGCCAAAGTCGATAGCGCACGGTTCAAGTGAGGTAGTTTTTGGGTACGATGCCGAAGGTGGCACTGTATACAGGAAAGATGTCGATTCTGATGGCAGAATGCTCGTAACGTTTACCCTTGGAAACTTTGAGCTGCAAAACGAAGCTTTAGACATGATTTGCCGATATTTTCTAGGATCTTCTCTCGTTCGAAGATACCGATGCATTCACTTTGACTCTCACATAAAGCGGATTGGGAAAGGGGAAACGTTCTACATAACAAGAGATCATTTAGGATCAGTGGAAACAGTGTATTCTGAGCGCAAGCAGGTAGTTGAGCAACAAAGCTTCGATGCTTTTGGGAAAGCGCGCAATTCGAAAAACTGGCTGCCTTTTGAAGAGAACAAAAATGTTTTGAACCCTAACACCGTCACGTTAAGGAGTTACGCTCATCAGCAAGCGATTCATGTGATGGGGATCATGCAGTGTGGTTTCCGATTGTACGATCCTGTTTTGGGTCGATTCCTTTCTCCCGATCCATCTGTGGCAGATCCTTCAGATTCTCAAACAATCAATCCTTATTCTTACATTAATAACAATCCTCTTTCGGGTCTTGATACCTCAGGATTATTTGTGAAAAAATTCATCAGGAAAGCTAGAAAGGTACTAAGTAGAGCAGCTAAAAATGTTAAACGTGTAGTTGCAAAGCCTGCTAAAAAGGTAGCAAAAAACCTTTTAAAATTAAAAGAAAAAGTTGCCAGAGAGGCTGTTCGAACAGTTAAAAATGTCGGAAAGGTGGCAGAAAAGGCTGTTCATGTTACCGAGCACGTTGTCAAAGAAGTCGTTGTCAAGCCTGTAAAAGCTTTATCTAAGCCTTTAAGGCCTATTTTAAAACAGAGCGCAACTGCATTAGTAAAAATTGCCATAGCAAGCGTTATACCGGGGTGCTCTGCGTTCTGCTTTGCGGCATGGAGGTAACACGTGCATGAGCTATATAGACTCTTTAAGACGATTTATGCACTCTAACTGTATTTTAGTGCTATTCAAGCTAAGCTCAGCGGTGCTTCTTGGTCTGATGCGCTGCAAACTGGCCTCTTGACGTACGCCACTCGCTCAATTGGAAAAGGGGACAGCGCTCTTTTCACTAAAACAGAACGCATATTGATTGGAGGTACAATCCACGGCGCTGCAAGCAAAGCTCGAGGCGGTTCATTTACTTCGGGATTTCTTTCTGGTGCCATGGAGTCGGGCTCTGCGCCTACCACGTGGAAAGATTTAAAAGTTGACAATTTTATTTCGGGCGTTGGAGCTGTGGTAAAACAGACAACTCATTTATATTTTCAGTCTGTTATGCGAAAACAAGCCTTATCAGCTGCAGGAGCTATTGGAATTGACGTAGACGAAATGAATCTGGTCCTCACGGGAGCCTCTTTTCTTCTAGGAAGCCGAACAATTGATACCTGCTTGGATGAGGACAAAAAGAAGTGGTCTTTTATTCGAGGAATTTCGACGCACACAAACGGAAATTCTGTCTTGGGATACACCGGTGATGCCATCGATACACTTCTTTTATACCAAGGATTACCAAGTGCAACTGGTTGGAATCTTATCTCATCTGGTAACTATGAGCGTGTTATTGGGGGCCACAGCCTTGGCTCTGTCGAAGCGTCCGTTTTGCTTCAGTATGGTTTTATCAATCATGCCATACTTGCAGCTAATCCGATTGGGCAAGTGAGCAGCCTGACAAAAGCGACCATCGTTCAAAATAGATATGATCTTGTCACTGGGTATACTTTTGAGTTACTTCAGCATCCACAGGCTGTCATTCGTGATGTGCCAATAAACAAGGAAAACGCGGCTGGTCATGGATTTAAAGAAGTTTACGTCCCTATACTACGCAAAGATTTTGGTTTGACTTTCGAGTGACGGAGTGAAACCTTAGCGTAAGGAAATGTGCAAGTGAGTCTGCATGCTTGGTTTGGTTATTTGCTGATGCGCTGCTCCGGCAGATTATTCTTAAGCGCTGCTTTTAGGTTTAGGCAAGCATGGAACATTTTACGCTAGAATTTGTGAAACTTCTCGAAGCCTTTGCGTTAGCGTACGCTAAAGTGGTGAGGCCCCTTGAAAGGGAAACACTGGTAGGAGGCGAACATAAACTACGTACGAGAGCGTCTACGTCTCGAAACGCAAGCCTTGAGAGTGAAAATAGCGACAACCACTGTAGAAGTTGGCGCGACTCTTTTTTCGACATGCTGAGGTAAAATTTGTAACGAACCGTTCTGCACATTCAGTCGCTAGGCTTCTTTCGCTCGGAACAGACGATCGGGTGCGTCGGCGACGATGTAAACTCTCCGTCAGGATATACAAGAAACGTTCGATCTCTCTTCATTTGCAGCGGGAACACTTACACTAGGTAGATTAAAATGCTGCGTATCCTCGTCTGCTCAAAAAGAGATAAGCGAACGATTGCTCATTCGTCCATCTAGACCTCTGAAAATCAGTGAAATGTCCGGTTGTGGAAGCGAAGCCTTCGAAGCGTCCCGGATTAGGGCTTCGTTTACGCTATGTGGATTTCGGCTCCTGTGCTGTTCGCGGTTCCCGCTTTGCTGTTACTCTACAGCCCATTGAAAGTTGAATCCCAAGGTATATAGCCACGGTAGGAGTTCTCACGTCGTGGTAGAACGCGATCGGCGTAGAAAAGAAAGTCGCGTTTTACCTTTTGTACGAGTAAATTTACCTGCTAAATTGATTCTTGGTTCGGCGTACCGAACAACGGCGACGTTCATCTAGTCGCGTTCATGCGCTCGTACGCGGAAGGGAATATAATGCATGATGGCGTCCGCCAGGTTTGCGCAATACTGGCCTAGGCTTCTTTTCGCCTATAGCTGCATACCACACTCCTAAAATAGCCTCATGTAAACATAAGCCCTCTAAACGTTGACCTCTGCCCAAGCGACTTTCAATATTGATTGAGTGTTCGTTTCCTGTCGCGGATGTAAGTCTAAGATGACCTTTTTGCTTATTCACGATGCTAGTGGCTTCAGTCTTCATGAGCCGAGTGTATAGCCCTAATTTCTGTTTTTTTCAGATACTGGCAGTGGCTGCGAAGGCGATCTCCAACTGACGACCCGTCAAGAGGTCGCGAATCTAAATGAAAGGAATTGCACAATAATTTATGGGTCACTTCACATCAACGGTCTAGAGCCGTCCAACTGCTCAAATAGGAACAGTGCTCCTCTGAACACCATTGAAGAAATACGTGGGTATTTGTGGATTGAAGATCTTTCTCAAACTTACACGAACTTCTTCGAACTTCTACCTAACCTCCATCGAGTTGGTGGTAACTGCGTCAGCAGCGCACGTGATAATCATACTTTTGTCATCGAAGGAAGCCCACATCTCCAAATTCTTCCCCGACAATGGCCGATTCAGTTGGACAATGGCTGCTTTCACATCCAAGACGTCTACTCAGACAATGATCTTGATATTTCGAAGTTGTTTACAAGCGCCAAGACCGAAAATAGGAGCGACTGTGTGTCCTGCCAGCAGCATTCGAATCGTTTCTATTGTCCGCAGCGGTCTCCTTTTTCGTGCAACCAATCTCATTCTGTGTTTGACGCGTCCGACTTGATGTATCTTGATCAGTGTGTCGAGATTGGAGGCGGACTCTACCTCTCTGGATCGCGGACTGACGACGACGACTGACGACGAGCGATTGGAGAATAGTTTCAGTCAGCTGAAAAGAATTCGAGGATATCTAGTCATCGCTAATACAATTGGATTGAGAAGTTTACCATTGTTCAAGAACTTAGTCAGTATTGGTGAAAGCGGGTTGAAATGGAACGAGAGGTGAGTAGATGCACATATGCCGTACTTTGTATTTTGTTTAGCACCGTATATATCCGAGGTAATAGACCTGTGCATTGTACATGCCTCTTTATATTTTTGAAAATGTAAACTGAAATGAATCTATTCTCTTTTTAGATATTCCTTTGCATTGTATGATAATCGCGATTTAAGGTAGCAAGGGGGGTACGTCATTGGCATGCGCAGTGGATGAAAGAAACGACACCGTGACGTATGGGGCGTGTTCGATGACTAGATTCGAAAGCGTCACGCGTTCATATCAAAACAAACTATCTCTTCGCTCAAAACAGGCCCGTCTTACCGTAAAACGAAGCGGTATTCGTCATTTCGAGGTAACGGGGGTGCGCGAAAGGGATTCCTAAATTTTTCGTATCGGTTGACTATGCGATAGTTTCGATCGCGCAGAAGTTTACGATCGGAAACCGTTTTCGCGTAGTTTCACGAAGCCGTTTTGGATCGAATGAAGTTTTGACGGAGTTTCAGGTAGTTTTCTTCTGTTCGTCTCGTTTCACGGCGTTTTTTACTGAATAACTTCACGACTTTTGCGAGAACTCAAAAACGGCTTCGTGAAACTACAAGAAATTCATAATTCTTCAAAGAAAGGCATCGTTAGGGATATATCGCTAGCGTAAAATGTTCGATTTGAGCCGTTTTTGTCTAACTTCTGGGCTCCATATCGGTACCGAGATAAATTCGCTTGAAATTTGATACCCCGTTATATTGGTAAACTCAAATTTCCCAATCATAGCAGAAATTTTTTTTTCACGTTTTGTCCCTAAACGTTTTGTTGTTGTGGACTTCGCGTAGAAGTCGTGCTGTAGAGTTACCAAAATGGGTACATTTAGTAGTATACTAAAGTGTATTGGGGACCCTGTGGTAAACCCTAAGGGAAGATATTTTTTGATCACTCTGTGGCTTTTAAAAAAGCCGGGTTTTGGCTTTTAAAAAAGCCGGGTTTGGCTTTTAAAAAAGCCGGGGGGTTTGGCTTTTAAAAAAGCCGGGAGTAATTCGCTTACTTATTACAAGTAATAGCTGCTGTCTTCGTCGTAGGATTCCTGGTATACGACGTACTCATCATCCTCCATTTGAGTGAACCATTCTCTCGCCCTCGACGCTGATACTCTGGCTGGCCTAGTCGGCATGATGCGATCTTCTCCGTCGTCTCCGTCGTCTCCTCCGTCGTCTCCGTCGTCTCCTCCGTCGTCTCCGTCGTCTCCTCCGTCGTCTTCGCTATCGCTCTCGCGTATAACGACCATATTGCCTTCACCTTCGTCCTGCACTTCTGCCTCAATTTCGTTCGACGTTCCGACAACTGTCTCTTCCCTTATACCGAACGCTCCTGGCTCGTACATTACACCCTCCTTTCGTTCGCACCCTCTCTTCACTCGCTTTCTTCTCTGCCTTCTTACAACTCGCCGAATCTTCAACTCCTTTTTCGATTTTCGTGCAGCGAAGTCTTCTCTTTCCTAAATTATTCTTTCTATTCCTGTGCAGTCATTGAACAGATGACCATACCTCATCTAACGAACGTGCAATTTTACGAGTGTACCGGCCGACTGAAACGCCGCTCACGGTCAAAAGCCTTTCGAATGCCGCAGCACCATGATTGAAATAGGTTGCTGCTAGTTTTGCTGCCAATAGCAGCAAAACATGTCCTCTATTTTTCACCTTTGGTGAAAAGGTCCACAGCACGCCATGGAAAGCCTCGTTCTAGAGTAGGAGAATAGGTGTAAATACGATAATTTGGTTGTGCTTTACCGCGTTTTGCGTAAGTCCGTTCTCGCATCGGCTCAGCAACGTCTCATCCGCCATTTTATCAAATATTTGTCCTAGTGCATGGAAAAAGACGTGTGGCAATCTGCAGCTTGCTTTGGCGTTGTAGACCGGTTCGTAGTTATGATCGCTTTTTCTTGCCTCGTCTTGCCTCCATTTGCACCAAGATTGCGCTCCAGGCGGACAGAATTGATGCCTCTCTTTTTCGTTCTTGGGGCAATCGCCATGCTGAAAATGGAGAACGTCTCTTCCCTCACCGAGAAGACTTTCTGATTTCTCCGCCCAAGAAGCGACTTCTTCTCCGGTGCACGGTGGGCACATGTGCCAGAGGATTGCTCTCGTCGCGTTCGACATGGCCTCTACGTCGCCAACGTTTCTCCTGATAGCGCGACCGTAAAAGTTTTGAATCCTGAAAAGAGTTATACAGTTTTCTGCTATCAGAATGCGTGCTTTACCTGTCTATTGTCTCATCTGTCAAGCGATTGTGCCCTCCTACTTTTTTCCCATCTTCACATACAAAGCGACTATTGTCCTTCTTCCATTTGCGCAAAGCATTGCCTATTCTTTTCTGCACGTGACCTATGCAATCCTCCTTCACCACCGGATGCTCTTCTCCATAGGTCTAAAAGTCATTTACCATCTTATATGTATTTCATTATTATTTTCTTACTTGAGGGTTTGAGACAATGGCAAACGATTTGGAGTCACCGTCGCCGATGAATTTTGTGTATCTATAAGAACAAAATAAAATTAATATTTTGAGATAAATGATTATTACCGCAGATTATGCTTGGGCAGTGATCTCTGCCACAAGACGAGAGCGCCTCTGGATTCCATCGCATTTGATGACTCGACAAAATTTTTTTGACAGTTTGGCGCGTGCGTTTCTGCTGCAGTGGTGTACTCTATGGAGCTTTTGTCCGGGTACTCTTTTTCAAGTCGCTCGCACGACTTGCACAAGGTCGAGAATGTGTTGAAATCGATTACGCCACCCACGTCATGCAAAATAACGGCTTGCAAGCCGTAGTGGGATGAATGGCCTCTCTTTGCCCAGGTTCCATCAAATGACACCCTTACGTCAGCAATTTCTTCCGCAGCTAAATCATGCTTGTTTCTATAGCGAGAAACAGCAGCTAAGGCAGACTCATTGAATACCTAAAGAAAAAGTGATACGCTTCATTTTAGTAATGAAGGACACGCACTCCGGTCATCGCGGAATTAATTCGCGCGATGTGGAGATCCCAGCTGTCGCGGAGAGAAGGCGGGGGCATGTTGAACGCCAAAGAAAATTTCACGAGATCTTGTCGACTAATAATTAAGTTGAAATATGATAAACATTTCCAATTTCAAATCTTGCTTTCATTCTTACCTTGAGCCAGCCAGAGACGCCGCAACACATGCTCTTCGATTCACTTCAAAACTCTGGCCCTGACCTTGCTCCTCAGTTCTTTTAGATGTGTGGAACTGCGTCGTTCTTCGGCAGCTTTTGCAGTAGAAACGCAGAGAACTGCACCATCCTTTTCGTGATTCCGCCTTTTCTCCGAACGTAATCGGCCCCTTCAGACAATGCTTGCATACGAAAGCTGATTGAATGACGTCGAAGAGGTGCTCCAAGTCGATGAGCCGAAAACCCTCGGGCTTCGTCGATGTCTCCGATAGCGTCTCACGCTCTTCCCAAGCTGCAGGTCGAGGAATCCACTTGATTTCGTCTGCCTCCGCCGCTTTTGCTTTGGCAAGGCCCCCGACGTTCTTGGCAGAGACACTGATGCCAGTGAACGATCTCTTCGCTGACCAATGAGTCATTGAACCCTCAAAAGTAATGCTGTGATAAACTACATGTACTGGAAAAAGCAGCAGAGAGAACAAAAGAGATCCCTACCTTCTTTTCGAAATACCCGCCTAAACCTGTGAATGCACCTGAACGTACAGTGCGCGCGGCGCAAGCAACCCGGACTAGCTACTTCGCGCCGAGACCAGAGAAGTATGCGACAATAAATGATACATTACTAATAACAAACTAACAAAAACCACAAAGAGCAGTATCTGTTCCGAACGTGCAATGGCTGCAGCTGCAAACGAAACCCTCGCCGCTTTTGAGGCGGCATGCCAAGAAGCGGGGTAAGTTAGCCAGCTCTAACCAAATATAGTGTGTAAACAAACCGTGCTTCAAAGCTACGCCATGCCGGATAAGCTAATGACGCTGCTGACAGCAAAGCTGTCGGCAGCGTCGATGAAAAAAAGGAAGGGCCGCGCGGAAAGTGCAAAGGAGCGCCGCGCAAGAGCGTACATGGCGCTCAAGAACGCTATGTGGGTGAGTTTACCTTACAGCAGAGCTACCTAATAAATAGGAGGCACTTATCTGTTTCTGCCTAGTACGGAGCCGAAATCGGCAAAAGAGAGGTATCCGGCACCTCGTTTGAAGCGAACGGGCCAACGTACACGTGGCCCGAAGAAATAAAATCCGTCGTGCGAGGCCTTTATCCCGACGACGTTCAAGCGGCGCCTGATCCGGGCAGAAGAGGCCCAGCGACAAGCGAGGTTTGCCTAAAACATTTTTACGACCCTAATTAGACTAGCCTACTTCAGCGTCCGGTTGTCGCCGTTACTCTTGGGCAAATCCTCGTCGCTTTCGACGCGAAAAGGGTTGGCGACCCTAAAAGAAAGAAAGAGACATAGAGAACGTATCATTTCGTGACTGCTATACCGTGCTTCGTTGCAATAGATAGTATGGAAAGAGAAGAAAAAAGGAAAGAAAATATCTCTAACGCGCGTTAAGAGATGACGTAGTACATGGAAACTAGCTGTAGCGAACGTTCCTCTTCTTAGAACGTGTTCAAAGCTGGTGAGGCATTACTCCATAGGATAAACTACAGTTTCATATAGAAAAATTTTTTCGAAGATTTTGACAGGTTTTTCCCACGCTGCCACCTTAATGCAGTTGTGGGACAACGTCAGTCAAATTTCGATTCGCCATACGCCTGTATTGGTTCACGGAAACCCATCTCTCTGTATGTCAGACTACAACGACCTGAGACGACACGTCTTCGACAATGGAAGTTCAGAAACTGTTATTGGCGGAGGCAACTCACTTGTTGGAGAATGTGAGGTTTTTTGTCTTCAGACTTACGTATATACATATGTATGGTTTGTCGTCCTAGGCAATTGGTCACCCGGGTCAGAACTGAAGCCAAATTTAACTTCATTCAGTGGAGAGACGACGCTGGAACTAAACTGGACGATAAGTTACACAAACGCGACAGAATACACTTACCTCGGATCCGAGTTATTCTACGCGGCAGTCAAGTTTACCACAATCGACGCGTCGACGACCACTTGCCCTCCTTCTCTTCAAGATATTCTGCGAAGATCGGAAAAGGATTTTACGTTCCAACGGCGCTTAGTTCTCTTTGGTAACGAGAGCAAACGGACACTAAAGGGGTTGAATTCTGGTCGTCATTATGCCGTCTATGTTCGATCAACCGTTTTATCGCTTAGGAGTCCTGAGCGGGTACTTTTTGACTGTTCGAACGTCAGAACCTTCTCGACTCTCATTTGTGAGAAGCTGTTTCTTTCCTGGTTGTCTTGTTTCACGTTTATAATTTATAGCTAATTCGAGTAGGCTGGCTGATTCCTTTAGGCTGGAATCACTTCAGAATGAAGCAAAATGCTCGTGGATTTCCTGGCGCATTGCAAGTGAAGGAAAGGACGTTTACTCGAAATACGTATTCGAAATCCTAGCTAAAAGTCCATCTAAAGGTAAAGGTGAGCGGCTCCCTGTCTTGTTAATTCAGCCTTTAATGGGAACAACCCGGCGCTTTCCGTGCTATGTACAGTCTCACGCGTATTGTAGAAAGGCCAGTTACAAGAATAAGAATGCAGTATAATTAGAGTTGCTAGCTTGCAAGCTACAATGTCTCTAATTTTTTTACCTACAAAACACGTAGTACAGGAAATCCGTCATGTTTACACATATTTTCTTGGACGATTAACTTTTTAGACATGCATTACGTATGTGTCAATAACTTGCCCGTACTGTACTAGCTCATTTGATAACACAAAGTTTTAGAATGCGAAAAGGAAAACGAGAATAGTCCGCGTGTCAACTCCGCGACTTCCGCAGCAGGCATTTGTCCCTGCTCCTACAATGGGATTACTTCAGTGGACAACAGCACACGAAACGCAACAGTTCAATTCAAATACAATAACGGCAGCGTTGAGACAAAGTCTTTTGTCTTGAATAGAAGTGGCGTTTCTGAATTTTCCCTTAATATATTGCCATGCTATATTTACTCTGTTAGGGTAATGCCTCTACTTCTTACTTTATTAATTAATCAAAGCTATTTTTATATGCACGTTCAAATAATTAAGTATTGTCTTATGTTCTTTTAAAGATATCAGTTCTTATGCTATTGCCTCGTGCACTCTTCAGTTAGGCACTGCTGTTAACGTTTCCTCTTTATAGGCAAAAATGCAAGATGAAAATAGCACTTGCAGCATTTGGAGCAACAAGCTGAAATTGTTACCTCAAATTTGTGAGACGAGACTTTTTGAAAATCAAAGTAAATAGATATAACACTTTGCGTAGGCAACGAAAACGTTGTCGAAAAAATGAATTTTACTGCATATGAGTATTTGAAGAAAAAGGTTAGCAGTTGCAATATTATCTCCTTTCAATAATTAAATGAACTAAATTTTGCTCAGGTGAACGTTAGTTGGACTGATCCTGGCTCCTCTCTCTGTGAAATTTTCAACTATACAGTCACATTCTCTGAGAAAACTATAGTTGCACAACGTTCGATCCAATCAGAAGATTTCCTTTGCAACAAGAATCCGCAGAGCTACGTCTGCAAGAGCACTACGTCAAACCATTCTACTCATCAGCTGAGCCTTTATTTTAAGACGAATAAGCCTTTGTCTCTGCCTGTCGGAGTGCTCGGATTTGAATGTTTTAATTGGGGACAGCTAGCAAATATTTCAGTTCTTGCTGTCAATGTCAGTAACGCAACGGTTCCGCCAAGCACTGAACCGAGCTCAAAAAATAAGTCTCCCTTTTACGGAGGTTTTTTCGCCGCTGTAGCAATCATACTAATAGTGTGTGTCGCTTTATACTTGCGCCGAATGAAACGAATGCGGTAAGATTTTGAGTCCAATGAATTGTGTGCTGTGCATGCATAAAAAGAGGAGTATCCGGCGAAGCTTTTTGTCTACTGCTGTAGTTATGTCTAGTGAGCCTTTTCTGTTTGGTTCTAGAAAGTTCCTTCGCACTTGAGATCGCGATTTATAAGGGCATTTGTTTTTGTTTGTTTGTTTTGCTCTTGGGATCGATGTTTTCACTAGCGCTCTAAATCGTCATATTATTTTTAAGGAAAAATATCATAGAATCAATTAGGGCTGAAATGCCTGAAGGTTATTTCAATGACGCAAATATTTCGTACGAGCCGGATGAATGGGAAATTGATCGCAAAAGTCTCCGTGTGGGCGGTCTTTTGGGTAAAGGGGCCTTTGGCCAAGTCTTTGAGGGAGTGTTAGAAAAAGGCGATACAGCCGAACCCGTGGCGATAAAAGTATGGAATTTAATATCTTTAACTCAATTATTACACATAAGGTTTTCGAAATAGTGTCCGAATGCCTATTCAAAGCCATTTGAGAAAGTTCTTTTTCTAAAAGAAGCTTCTGTTATGAAGTATTACTTTTTTTGTCTTGGCAGTTCAATTTAATGTGCTTTGCTTTGCAGGAATTTTGTCTGCGATTACATTGTCCGTTTGGTTGGAATTATCTCTGAAAAAGATCCGGTTTATGTTGTCATGGAACTGATGGGCAATGGCGACTTGAAATCGCATCTTCGATCCTTGAGACCGTCGGTAAACGAGAGAGAAACATCACAAAATAGCCAGGCAATTTTTACTTTTAGAACGATTCATCAGTCTCTGCCATTAGCCCTTTCCCGTTTACCGAAGGCCAGATTCTTACCATGGCCGCAGAAATAGCCTCAGGGATGGCCTACCTAACGGAAAGGAAATTTGTACACAGGTGATTTATGTTTCTTTCAATAAAAGTAAGTCTAATTTGTTACTTTGAATGCAGAGACTTGGCTGCCAGAAACTGCCTGGTTTCGTCTTCTAATGTGGTCAAGATAGGAGGTACAGTGCTGTGTCAATTTTTAAATAATAGTTTTTTACCGCTGATTTATCTTCCAGATTTTGGAATGGCTCGTGACGTCCAGCTCGAAGACTACTACAGGAAATGCGGCAGAGGTAGGATAAATTTTGCCTAACGTGTCAGATGTTTGGCGCGCGATCTGTCAAAATGACCCGTCAGCGCCCGGGGCATGTGAACCAAAATAAACAAGCAGATCCTATTAATTGTATGTGAATACTGTACGCTGCTAAAAAATATCGAGGAAACCGGCTAATAGTGTTTTGAACACGGATTTAAGTTTATTTATAGGTCCTATGCCTATTCGCTGGATGGCACCAGAATCGCTACGTGATGGCGTCTTCACTCACTTCTCCGACGTTTGGTGAAGACGAACAGACACGTTTTATTTCATGCGTGTAATTCGGTCGTGCAGGTCCTACGGGGTCGTTTTGTGGGAAATTTTCGCACTCGGAGCTCTGCCTTATCCCGGCTTGTCAAACGAGGACGTTGTCTCCTTTGTTGGAAAAGGAAACAAGTTGAAAGTCGACGTGTCACAGGAATGGCCAAGTGTTCTGTGAGCTTCGTTTCTTCTGCTCTTACATTCATGCACAGTTGTAAGTAAGACCGCTTTTTTCGTTATATAGGGATCGTATTATGAATCAATGCTGGGAATGCGACCCCTTGTCGCGTCCAAGTTTCGTGGACATTCTTCTCGACCTTCCAGCTCTTACAGGTTGTGAAGTTTCAATATGATATGATGATTGCGATATCCGACGATGATGAGATTGGCAATAGAGCTTGGTAGATACGATATTACAAACATTATCTGCATGAAACATTGTATATATATCTACTTGTACGTCCATGTAGCACAGCATGCACAACTATCAGCATGCAAGTACAGTAGAATTTGTAAAACACTTGCAAGTAGTTTTTGAATGTTTTGTGTCTAAGAGTTCCTGTCTTCCTCCGGGTAGTTTTTGGTTCCCCGTATTCGATCATCAATGGTTTCGAGTCTCGCCGATTTGTGCGTGAAATGCCTTTGCCGAACGGGCTACGAACTTTCACCGACCGGCATCTCGTTCCCATTGCCGTCGATCGCCGAATCAATCCTCCTCGACTCGTCGTCGCCTCGTCGTTTACCCATTCCAATCACAAACGCTCTCTTCGAGGGCTTAGCGCGACGAAGAAAGCTCACGGAACCAATTCTTCGCGTCTTTCTCGATCCGACTCGAGCGATGCTGACATCGCTTCCACTCACCTTCGTCCGATCCATGCCACACGGCGTAGGGGAGCGGAGTTTCGAGCATCGCATTCGACAGCGGAAGTTTTTACGTCACGTCGACGTTTCGTTTAGTAATTGCATTAGCGAACATCCGTTTTCGCTTGTGGACGCCTTTTCTCGCACGTGCCGGGACACGTTGCTTTCGTTTTCAGCTAGTCACGTGACCGGACATTTGGGTGTTTTGCGACTGAAAGAGTTTACGCGATTGCGTCACGTCGATCTCGGCTACACGTCGACGTCGTCGACTGATATCGAGTCTCTGTGCGCATCGTTGTCTCAGCTGCGTCATCTTGACGTTTCTGGCACGACGGCTAGTTGGTATCAAGTCTTTTGTTCTGTCAAAAGACTTTCTGAGCTGGAGCATCTTGGCATGAGCGATTTGAAGTTTTTGACAGCAAATGAATGGGACATTGTCTCTCGTCGAAACGTCAGCGCTACGTGGATAGCCGATCTGTTTTCGACTATGACTCAATTGTCTTCACTGGATATTTCGAACGTTAAATGGGACGCGTTGCAACGCTCGGTTCTTGAAGCCACGTTTCGACAAATTGTAACCGGCGCCCAATCGTTGACTCGTCTTGAAGCAAGCTTTCCCGATCTCCACGAAGTCGTTGCAGTATTGGAGAGCAGCGAGCGGTTGGAGCAAATGAGGTATTTGGCTTTTCACGGCGAAGCGACATGGATTCCAGACGTTCTTTCTAATGGGCGACTGCGCTTCATCTTCTGTTCTCATGGAAACGCCGAAAACATCGATTTCGTCAATGTATCGCTAAAGGGCGGGTTTGACTTTCAAATGGTTGCTATGACACTGCCGCACTTAGTCGTTGATAGCGGAATGAATTCGATGGATCGACGCGACGTTCTTTTTCGCGTCATGTCAGCCGCTGTGACCGTTGCTCGTTTAAAACTGTTCTGCGCCAAAAACGACCGCTCTCCTGTTGAGCGGTTTTTGGTGAACGTCATTTGCTTGAGAACGCCGTACAAAACGCGTTGTCTCGCCTGTTCGACGAGGATCCCCGGCTGTTTTTCTTACGCCTGTCCTGAACATTTTTCCGATCCGTCTGTAAACGAGCTGTGGGAAGAAATGATCGACTGCCTCTTAGAGGCGTCTCTCACTCGACCTGACGTCTTTTTCCGGACTTACAACAACCTCGTGTGGGCGTTGTGCGCTGCTCTTTTATCTCGACCGCCCGTGCTCTCCGTTGCCTTGCCATTCTTCTTAAACGCGATAACTCGTAAGGGAGCTGCAACGAGGAATCTTTTCACCACCTGCGGCAGTTGTAGTGATAGCACGCCTATGTTGGCTGGGCTGACGTCGATTTTTGAGTCTCTGGACGAGTTTGAGCGTTCTAGGTTTGCTCTCCATACGAAATGGCTTGCTCGGGTTTGCGATCAGATGGAGCAGATATCCTCACTAGGTGATCTTTCCTGCAACGATGAATTGTCACCTCCTCTCAATCGTGACATTCGTCTTCTTCTCGACATCCTCTACTACATGTGCCGCGATCTGCCAGACGCGCAGCAGCGTTTGGTTCAAGAAACTAATTTGTTGGCACTTTTGCCGTCGTATGTGCCGCTGTTGTGGAAGGAGTGCAGAATGGAGGTCAGCAAATCAGTTGCAATGTCGTCTCTGAGGTTACTGATTGCTCTGGCTGAAAACGAGTCCCTGAGGCATCGTGTGCTTTCGAAGTCATCGTTGCAGATGCTCCTCGACTGCAGTCCCTGTTTTGAGTCCAGTTATCTTACTTGTCTTCTTCTACTGTGCGAGGACGCTCATTGGCCGGCGAATGTGCTCTCTAAAGACGCAACGGCTCACAGAATGGTTACCTTGCGTTTTGGCATTCTGATGTCTTTCGAAGGAGACATTCAGCGCTATAGGTATTCGAACGGTACGTGTGCATGTCTACGAGATATGGGTCAAAGAACAGACGTTCCAAGCCCAGTAGGTTGGTTTGGACAGTACGTTCTTTCAATGATGGAGGAGGATGTTGTGCAAGTGAGCTAGTTCCAGAAGACGCGAACTACCCAATATGACGCGGCATAAAAAAAGTTCGATTTATTCTAAAAAGTCGATTGCGCCAAACACGGTCCAGCGTCTGCGTTTGCGATAGAAGGCGAGGCAGAGCGAGTTGGGTGCATTAGTTTTAAAAACGTTCTTAGTTTCGGTGGAATATATACGATGCCGAAGGTGGCACTGTATATACAGGAAAGATGTAGATTTTGATGGCAGAATGCTCGTAACGTTTTCCCTCGGAAACTTTGAGCCGGAAAACGAAGGTTTAGACATGGTTTGCCGATATGTTCTAGGATCTTCTCTCGTTCGAAGATACCGATGCATTCACTTTGACTCTCACATAAAGCGGTTTGGGAAAGAGGAAACGTTCTACGTAACAAGAGATCATTTAGGATCAGTGGAAACAGTGTACTCTGAGCGCAAGCAGGTAGTTGAGCAACAAAGCTTCAATGCTTTTGGGAGAGCGCGCAATTCGAAAAACTGGCTGCCTTTTTTGAAGAGAACAAAAACGTTTTGAACCCTAACACCGTCACGTTAAGGAGTTACGCTCATCAGCAAGCGATTCATGTGATGGGGATCATGCAGTGTGGTTCCCGTTTTGGGTCGATTCCTTTCTCCCGATCCATCTGTGGCAGATCCTTCAGATTCTCAAACAATCAATCCTTATTCTTACTTTCCTTACAATCCTCTATCGGGTCTTGATACCTCAGGATTATTTTTGAAAGGAATCTTCCAGACGATAGCGAAACCTGTAGGCGAAACCTGTAGTAAAACATGTTAAGAATGTAGTAAAGGTGGCTGAGAAAGTTGCCGTCAAGCCTGCTAAAAAGGTAGCAGAAAACCTTGTAAAATTACCAGAAAAAGTCCCCAGGGAGGCTTTTCGAACAGTTGAAAAAGTCGGAAAGGTGGCAGAAAAGGCTGTTCATGTTACAGAGCACGTTGTCAAAGAAGTTGTTGTCAAGCCTGTAAATGCTTTATCTGAGCCTTTAATTAAGGTCTATTTTAATACAGAGCCCAACTGCATTAGTGAACATTGCCATAGCAAGTGTTATACCAGGGTGCTCTGCGTTCTGCTTTGCGGCATGGAGGTAACACGTGCATGAGCTAGACTCTGTAGGACGATTTATGCACTCTAACTGTATTCTGCAGACCGGCCTCTTGACGTACGCCACTCGCTCAATTGGAAAAGGTAACAGCGCTCTTTTCACTAAAACAGAACGCATATTGATTGGAGGTACAATCCACGGCTCTGCAAGCAAAGCTTGAGGCGGTTCATTTACTTCGGGGTTTCTTTCCGAGCTCTTCGCCTATCACGTGGAAAGATTTAAAAGTTGACAATTTTATTTCAGGCGTTGGATCTGTGGTAAAACAGACCACTCATTTGTATTTTCAGTCTGTTATGCGAAAAGCAGCCATATCAGCTGCAGGAGCTATTGGAATTGACGTAGACGAAATGAATCTGGTCCTTACAGGAGCCTCTTTTCTTCTAGGAGGCCGAACAATTGATACCTGCTTGGATGAGGACAAAAAGAAGTGGTCTTTTATTCGAGGAATTTCGACGCACACAAGCGGAAATTCTGTCTTGGGATACACCGGTGATGCCATCGATGCACTTCTTTTATAACAAGGATTACCAAGTGCAACATGTTGGAATCTTATCTCATCTGGTAACTATGAGCGTGTTATTGGGGGCCACAGCCTTGGCTCTGCCGAAGCGTCCGTTTTGCTTCAGTATGGTTTTATCAATCATGCCATACTTGCAGCTAATCCAATTGGGCAAGTGAGCAGCCTGACAAAAGCGACTCTCGTTCAAAACAGATATGATCTTGTCACTGGGTATACTTTCGAGTTACTTCAGCATCCACAGGCTGTCATTCGCGATGTGCCAATTAACAAGGAAAATGCGGTTGGTCATGGATTTAAAGAAATCTACGTCCCTATACTACGCAAAGAATTTGGTTTGACTTTCGAGTGACAATCAAGACCCCGAACGTAAGGAAATGTGCAAGTGAGTCTGCATGCATGCTTGGTTTAGTTATTTGCTGATGCGCTGCTTCGTTATGCTTAAGCGCTGCTTTTAGGTTTAGGCAAGCGTGGAACATGGTAATATGTGAGAAATCAGCCTTTGCATTCGCGTACGCTAAAGAGGTGAGGCCCCTTGAAAGGGAAACCCTCTTAGGAGGCGAACATAAACGACGTACGAGAGCGTCCGCGTCTTGGAACGCAAGCCTTGACAGCGAAAATAGCGACAAACACTGTCGAAGTTGGCGCGACTCTTTTTTCGACATGCTGAGGTAAAATTTGTGGCGAACCGTGCCGCACATTCTCTCGCCAGGCTTCTTTCGCTCGGAACAGATAATCGAGTGCGTCGGCGACGATGTAAACTCTCCGTCAGAATATACAAGAAACGTTCGATCTCTCTTTGCAGCCGGCGCTAGCGGGAACACTCACAGGTAGCGTCCTAGCGTCCTAAGTGTTACGTATCCTCGTCTGCTCAAAAAGAGATAAGCAAACGATTGCTCATTCGTCCACTAGACCTCCGAAAATCATTGAAGTGTCCGGTTGTGGAAGCGAAGCCTTGGAAGCGTCCCGGATTAGCCTAGGCTACGCTATGTGGATTTCTGCTCCTGTGCTTTTCACGGTTCCCGCTTTGCTGTTACTCTGCAGCGCATTGAAAGTTGAATCCCAAGGTATCATGGTAGGAGTTCTCGCGTCGTAGTAGAATTAACGCGATCGACGTAAAAATCGAGAGTCACGTTTTACCTTTTGTGCGAGCAAGTTTACTTGCTATAATGTGATTCTTGGTTCGGCGTACCGAACAACGGTGACGTTCTTCTAGTCGCGTTCGTCCTCTCATACGCGGATGATGACGTCCGCCAGGTGCGCAATCCTGGCCTAGGCTTCACTTCGCTCGTAACTGCATACCACACTCCTAAAAATAGCTTTGTGCAAACATCAGCCCACTAAGCGTTGACCTCTGCCCTAACGACTTTCAGTAAGAGCTAATTGATTGAGTGTATACTTTTCCTGTCGCGGATGTAGATATAAGATGACCTTTTTGCTATTCACGATGCTAGCAGTTTTAGTCTTCATGAACCGAGTGTGTAGCCATGGTGTAGCCCTATATAATTTCTGTTGTCTTAAGATACTGGCTGCGAAGGCGATCTCCAACTAACGACCCGTCAAGACGTCACGAATCTAAATACAAGGAACTGCACAATAATTTATGGGTCACTTCACATCAACGGTCTAGAGCCGTCCAGCTGTTCCAATAGGAGCAGTGCTCCTCTGGACACCATTGAAGAAATACGTGGGTGTTTGTGGATTGAAAATCTTTCTCAAACTTACACGAACTTCTCCGAACTTCTACCTAATCTCCATCGAGTTGGTGGTAACTGCGTCAGCAACGCAAGTTATAGTCATACTTTTGTCATCGAAGGAAGCCTACATCTCCAAATGTTTCCCCCACAATGGCAAATTGAATTGGACAACGGATGCTTTCGCATTCAAGACGTCGATTCAGGCAATGATCTACATTTCTCAGAGTTGTTTACAGGCGCCAAGACCGAAAATAGGAGCGACTGTGTGCCCTGCCAGCAGCAATCGAATCGTTTCTATTGTCCGCAGCGGTCTCCTTTTTCGTGCAACGAATCTTATTCTGTGTTTAACGCGTCCGACTTGATGAATCTTGAGCAGTGTGTCGAGATTGGTGGCGGACTCTTCCTCTCTGGATCGTGGACTGATGACGAAGAATTAGAGAAGATCTTCAGTCAGCTGACGAGAATTCGAGGATATCTAGTCATCGCTAATGCAATTGGATTGAGAAATTTATCATTCTTCAAGAACTTAGTTAGTATTGGTGAAAGCGGGTTGAAATGGAACGAGAGGTGAGTAGATTCTATACTTTGTATTTGTTTAGCACGGTATATATCCGGACTCGCGAAATAATCGACCTGTGCATTTTACACGCCTCGTTGTTTAATACCGAAAATGTAAACTGACGTTAACTTATCTATTTTCTTTTTAGATTTTCCTTTGCGTTGTATGATAATCGCGATTTAGTGCGTTTGTGGAATAACGTCAGTCAAATTTCGATTCGCCATACACCGGTGTTGGTTCACGGAAACCCTTTTCTCTGTATGTCAGACATCGACGACCTGAGACCACACGTCTTTGGCAATGAAAGTTCAGAAACTGTTATTGGCGGAGGCAACTCACTTGTTGGAGAATGTGAGGTTTTTGCCTATATATATGTATGTATATATATGGTTTGTCATTCTAGGCAACTGGTCACCTGAGCCACCCGGGTCAGAACTGAAGCCAAATTTAACTTCAGTCAGTGGAGAGACGACCCTGGAACTAAACTGGACGAGAATTTACAAAAACGCGGCAGAATACACTTACCTCGGATCCGAGTTATTCTACGCGGAAGTCAACTTTACCGGAATCAATGCGTCGACGACCACTTGTCCTCCTTCTCTTCAAGATATTCTGATTAGATCGGAAATGGATTTTCAGTTCCAACGGCGCTTAGTTCTCTTTGGTAACGAGAGCAAACAGACACTAAAGGGGTTGAATTCTGATCGTCATTATGCCGTCTATGTTTGATCAACCGTTTTATCGCTTAGGAGTCCTGAGCGGGTACTTTTTGACTGTTCCAACGTCAGAATCTTCTCGACTCTCATTCCTGCACACTGTTAGACGCTATTTCTGTCTTGGTTGTTATGTTTCACTTTATGATTTTTAGCTGATTCCTTTAGGCTTGAATCACTTCAGGATAAAGCAGAATGCTCATGGATTTCCTGGCGCATTGCAAGTGAAGCAAATTACGTTTACCCAAAATACGTATTCGAAATCCTAGCTAAAAGTCTATCTAAAGGTAAATGTGAGTCTCCCTTTCTTGTTCAGCCTTTAATGGGAACAACCCGGCGCTTGCCGTGCCATGTACACTCTCACGCGTATTGTAGAAAGGCCGGTTACATGAAGAATTTAGTTAGAGTTAGCTAGCAAGCTACACTATCTCTAATTTGTATACGTACAAACACGTAGTACAGGAAATCCCTTATGTTTGCACATGTTTTTTTATGGAGGATAACTTTTTAGACATGCAGTACGTATGTGCCTGTACTCATTTTATAACACAAAGTTTTAGAATGCGAAAAGGAAAAGGAGAATAGTCCGCGTGTCAACTCCGCGGCTTCGGCAGCAGGAATTTGTCCCTGCTCCTATAATAATGGGACTACTTCAGTGGACAGCAGCACACGAAACGCAGCAGTTCAATTCAAATACAATAACGGCAGCGTTGAGACCAAGTCTTTTGTCTTGAATAGAAGTGGCGTTTCTGAATTTTCCCTTAGTGTATTGCCATGCTATATTTACTATGTCAGGGTAATGCCTCTACTTCTTACCTTATTAGTTAATGAAAGCTATTTATATATGCACGTTCGAATAATTAAGTATTGTCTTATGTTCTTTTAAAGATATCAGTTCTTATACTATTGCCTCGTGCACTCTTCAGTTAGGCACTGCCGTTAACGTTTCTTCTTTATAGGCAAAAATGCAAGATGAAAATAGCAACTGCAGCATTTGGAGCAACAAGCTGAAATTGTTACCTCAAATTTGTGAGACGGGATTTTTTGAAAATCAAAGTAAATAGATATAACACATTGCGTAGGTAACAAAAACGTTGTCGTCGAAAAAATGAATTTTACTGCATACCGGCATGAGTATTTGAAACCGAGGGACCTTGTTGTGATTTCGAAAAAGGTTAACAGTTACAATATTATCTCCTTTCATTAATTAATTAACTAAATTTTTCTTTAGTTGAACGTTAGTTGGACTGATCCTGGCTCCTCTCTCTGTGAAATTTTCAACTATACCGTCACATTCTCTGAGAAAACTATAATTGAACTACATTCGATCCAATTAGATGATTTCCGTTGCAACAAGAATCAGCAGGACTACGTCTGCCGGCGCACAGCGTCAAACCATTCTACTCATCAACTGAGCTTTCGTTTTAAGACGGAAAATCGTTCGTCTCTGCCTGTCGGAGTGCTCGGATTTGATTGTTTCAATCAGCTAGCAAATATTTCATTTCCTGTCAATGTTAGTAACGCAACGGTTCTGTCAAGGACTAAACCGAGCCCAAAAAAGAAGTCCGCCCTTTTCGGGTGGCTTTCCGCTATAGCAATCATACTAATAGTGGGTGTCGCTTTATACGTGCGGCGAATGAAACGAATGCGGTAAGATTTTGTGTCCAATTGTGTGCTGTGCATGCATAAAAAGAGTGGTATCCGGAGAAGCTTTTTGTCTAGTGCTGTAGTTATGCCTATTGAGCCTTTTCTGTTTGGTTCTAGAAATTTCCGTCGCACTTGAGATCGCGATTTATAAGGGAATTTGTTTTTGTTTGTTTGTTTTGCTCTTAGAATCAATGTGTGACACTTGTGCTCTAAATTGTCATATCATTTTTAAGGAAAAATATTATGGAATCAATTAGGGCTGATTTGCCAGAAGGTTATTTCAATGACGCCAATATTTCGTACGAGCAGGATGAATGGGAAATTGATCGCAAAAGTCTCCGTGTGGGCGGTCTTTTGGGTAAAGGTGCCTTTGGCCAAGTCTTTGAGGGAGTGTTAGATAAAGGTGATACAGCCGAACCAGTGGCGATAAAAGTATGGAATATAATATTTCTAACTCAATTATGACTCATGAGGTTTTTCTGGGTAGTGTCCCAATGCTTTTTCAAAGCCATTTGAGAAAGTTCTTTTTCTAAAAGAAGCTTCTGTTATGAAGTACTTTTTTGTCGCGGCAGTTCAATTTAATTTGCTTTGCTTTGCAGGAATTTTGTCTGCGATTATATTGTCCGTTTGATTGGAATTATCTCTGAAAAAGATCCGGTTTACGTTGTCATGGAACTGATGGGCAATGGCGATTTGAAATCGTATCTTCGATCCGTGAGACCGTCGGTAAAGGAGAGAAACATCACAAAATAGCCAGGCAATGTTTAATTTTAGAACGATTCATCACTCTCTGCCATTAGCCCTTTCCCGTTTACCGAAGGCCAGATTCTTACCATGGCTGCAGAAATAGCCTCAGGAATGGCCTACCTAACCGAAAGGAAATTTGTCCACCGGTGATTTTGAATACCTTTATCTTTCTTTCAATAAAATTACGTGACGTCTAATTTCTTTTTTGAATGCAGAGACTTGGCTGCCAGAAACTGCCTGGTTTCGTCTTCTAATGTGGTCAAGATAGGAGGTACAGTACTGTGTCAATTTTTTAATAATAGTTTTTTTACCGCAAATGATGATTTATCTTGCAGATTTTGGAATGGCTCGTGACGTCCAGCTTGAAGACTACTACAGGAAATGCGGCAGAGGTAAGATAAGTTTGCCTAACGTGTCAGATCTTGAGCGCGCGATCTCTGTCAAAATGACCGGTCAGCGTCCAGGGCATGTGAAGCAAAATATACAAATAATTTCTATAAATTATATGTGAATGCGCTGCTAAAAATTACCGGGCAAACCGGCTAATAGTGTTTTGGACACGGATTTAAGTTTATTTGTAGGTCCTATGCCTATTCGCTGGATGGCACCCGAATCGCTACGTGATGGCGTCTTCACTCACTTCTCCGACGTTTGGTGAAGACGGACAGACACGTTTTATAATTCACGTGTGTAATTCGGTCGTGCAGGTCCTACGGGGTCGTTTTGTGGGAAATTTTCGCACTCGGAGCTCTGCCTTATCCCGGCTTGTCAAACGAGGAGGTTGTCTCCTTTGTTGGAAAAGGAAACAAGTTGAAAGTCGACGTGTCGCAGGAATGGCCAAGTGTTCTGTGAGCTTCGTTTCTTCTGCTCTTACATTCATGCACAGCTGTAAGTATGACCGCTTTTTTTGCGTTATATAGGGATCGTATTATGAATCAATGCTGGGAATGCGACCCCTTGTCGCGTCCAGGTTTCGTGGACATTCTTCTCGACCTTCCAGCTCTTACCGGTTGTGAAGTTTCAATATGATATGATGATTGCAATTTCCAACGATGATGAGATTAGCAATATAACTTGCAAGGTAGATACGATATTACAAACATTATCTGCATGAAACATTGTATATATATCTACTTGTACGTCCATGTAGCACAGCATGCACAACAGTCAGCATGCAAGTACAGTAGAATTTGTGAAACACTTGCAGTTAGTTTTTTAATGTTTAGTGTCAAAGAGTTCCTGACTTCCTCCGGGTAGTTTTTGGTTCCCCGTATTCGTTCATCAATGGTTTCGAGTCTCGCCGATTTGTGCGTGAAAAGCCTTTGCCGAACGGGCTACGAACATTCACCGACCGGCATCTCGTTCCCATTGCCGTCGATCGCCGAATCAATACTCCTCGACTCGTCGTCGCCGCGTCGTTTACCCATTCCAATCGCAAACGCTCTCTTCGAGGGCTTAGCGCGACGAAGAAAGCTCACGGAACAAATTCTTCGCGTCTTTCTCGATCCGAATCGAGCGATGCTGACATCGCTTCCACTCACCTTCGTCCGATCCATGCCACACGGCGTAGGGGAGCGGAGTTTCGAGCATCGCATTCGACAGCGGAAGTTTTTACGTCACGTCGACGTTTCGTTTAGTAATTGGATTAGCGAACATCCGTTTTCGCTTGTGGACGCCTTTGCTCGCACGTGCAGGGACACGTTGCTTTCGTTTTCAGCTAGTCACGTGACGGGACATTTGGGTGTTTTACGACTGAAAGAGTTTACGCGATTGCGTCACGTCGATCTCGGCTACACGTCGACGTCATCGACTGATATCGAGTCTCTGTGCGCATCGTTGTCCCAGCTGCGTCATCTCGACGTTTCTGGCACGACGGCTAGTTGGTATCAAGTCTTTTGTTCTGTCAAAAGACTTTCTGAGCTGGAGCATCTTGGCATGAGCGATTTGAAGTTTTTGACGGCGAATGAATGGGGCATTGTCTCTCGTCGAAACGTCAGCGCTGCGTGGATAGGCAATCTTTTTTCGACTTTGACTCGATTGTCTTCGCTGGATATTTCGAACGTTCAATGGGACGCGTTGCAACGCTCGGTTCTTGAAGCCACGTTTCGACAAATTGTAACCGGCGCCCAATCGTTGACTCGTCTTGAAGCAAGCTTTCCCCGTCTCCACGAAGTTGTTGCACAATTGGAGAGCAGCGAGCGGTTGGAGTAAATGAGGTATTTGGCTTTTCACGGCGAAGCGACATGGATTCCAGACAATCTTTCTAATGGGCGACTGCGCTTCATCTGCTGTTCTCATCGAAACGCCGAAAACATCGATTTCGTCAATATATCGCTAAAGGGCGGGTCGGACTTTCAAATGTTTGCCATGACACTGCCGCACTTAGTCGTTGATAGCGGAATGAATGCGATGGATCGACGCGACGTTCTTTTTCGCGTCATGTCAGCCGCTGTGACCGTTGCTCGTTTAAAACTGTTCTGCGCCAAAAACGACCGCTCTCCCGTTGAGCGGTTTTTGGTGAACGTCATTTGCTTGAGAACGCCGTACAAAACGCGTTGTCTCGCCTGTTCGACGAGGATCCCCGGCTGTTCTTCTCACGCCTGTCCTGATCATTTTTCTGATCCGTCTGTAAACGAGCTGTGGGATGAAATGATCGAATGCCTCTTAGAGGCGTCTCTCACTCGACCTGACGTCTTTTTCCGGACTTACAACAACCTCGTGTGGGCGTTGTGCGCTGCTCTTTTATCTCGACCGCCCGTGCTCTCCGTTGCCTTGCCATTCTTCTTGAACGCGATAACTCGTAAGGGAGCTCCAACGAGGAATCTTTTCACCACCTGCGGCAGTTGTAGTGATAGCACGCCTATGTTGGCTGGGCTGACGTCGATTTTTGAGTCTCTGAACGAGTTTGAGCGTTCTGGGTTTGCTCTCCATACGAAATGGCTTGCTCGGGTTTGCGATCAGATGGAGCAGATATCCTCACTAGGTGATCTTTCCTGCAACGATGAATTGTCACCTCCTCTCAATCGTGACATTCGTCTTCTTCTCGACATCCTCTACTACATGTGCCGCGATCTGCCAGACGCGCAGCAGCGTTTGGTTCAAGAAACTAATTTGTTGGCACTTTTGCCGTCGTATGTGCCGCCGTTGTGGAAAGAATGCCGAATGGAGGTCAGCAAATCAGTTGCAATGTCGTCTCTGAGGTTACTGATTGCTCTGGCTGAAAACGAGTCCCTGAGGCATCGTGTGCTTTCGGCGGCATCATTGCAGATGCTCCTCGACTGTAGTCCCTGTTTTGAGTCCAGTTATCTTACTTGTCTTCTTCTGCTGTGCGAGGACGCTCATTGGCCGGCGGATGTGCTCTCTAAAGACGCATCGGCTCACAGAATGGTTACCTTGCGTTTTGGCATTCTGATGTCTTTCGAAGGAGACATTCAGCGCTATAGGTATTCGAACGGTACTTGTGCATGTCTACGAGATATGGGTCAAAGAACAGACGTTCCAAGCCCAGTAGGCTGGTTTGGAAAGTACGTTCTTTCAATGATGGAGGAGGATGTTGTGCAAGTGAGCTAGTTTTGACCAGAAGACGCGAACTACCCAATACGGGCTTTGTGAAACACGAATTATATTCTTTCGGCTGCCCGGCTCGCAAGGTGAACGTGAGTCCGTTACATTTGTCTATTTCGCGTCGACTGCGAGTCTACATTCAGCTAAAGCCTTTCGTTCCACTGTAAGGCCTTCATCCGAGGAAAGGAAAGCGAAGTTTGACGCGGCATAAAAAAACTTCGATTTATTGTAAAAAGTCGATTGCGCCAAACACGGTCCAGCGTCTGCGTTTGCGAGAGTAGGCGAGGCAGAGCGAGTTGGGTGCATTAGTTTTAAAAACGTTCTTAGTTTCGGTGTGAATATATACGATGCCGAAGGTGGCACTGTATACAGGAAAGATGTCGATTTTGATGGCAGAATGCTCGTAGCGTTTTCCCTCGGAAACTTTGAGCTGGAATACGAAGGTTTAGACATGGTTTGCCGATATTTTCTAGGATCTTCTCTCGTTCGAAGATACCGATGCATTCACTTTGACTCTCACATAAAGCGGTTTGGGAAAGAGGAAACGTTCTACGTAACAAGAGATCATTTAGGATCAGTGGAAACAGTGTACTCTGAGCGCAAGCATGTATAGTTGGGCAACAAAGCTGCAATGCTTTTGGGAGAGCGCGCAATTCGAAAAACTGGCTGCCTTTTGAAGAGAACAAAAACGTTTTTGAACCCTAACACCGTCACGTTAAGGAGTTACGCTCATCAGCAAGCGATTCATGTGATGGGGATCATGCAGTGTGGTTCCCGATTGTACGATCCTGTTTTGGGTCGATTCCTTTCTCCCGATCCATCTGTGGCAGATCCTTCAACAATCAATCCTTATTCTTACTTTCCTTACAATCCTCTATCGGGTCTTGATACCTCAGGATTCTTTTTGAAAGGAATCTTCCAGACGATAGCGAAACCTGTAGTAAAACATTTTAAGAATGTAGTAAAGGTGGCTGAGAAAGTTGTTTCTATACTACGCAAAGAATTTGGTTTGACTTTCGAGTGACAATCAAGACCCCGAACGTAGTAAGGAAATGTGCAAGTGAGTCTGCATGCATGCTTGGTTTAGTTATTTGCTGATGCGCTGCTCCGTTATGCTTAAGCGCTGCTTTTAGGTTTAGGCAAGCATGGAACATGGAAATTTGTGAGAAAATCAGCCGTTGCATTAGCGTACGCTAAAGAGGTGAGGCCCCTTGAAAGGGAAACACTGGTAGGAGGCGAACATAAACGACGTACGAGAGCGTCCACGTCTTAGAACGCAAGCCTTGACAGTGAAAATAGCGACAAACACTGTCGAAGTTGGCGCGACTCTTTTTTCGACAATGCTGAGGTAATTTGAGGACGAACCGTTCCGCACATTCTCTCGCCAGTCTTTTTTCGCTCGGAATAGATAATCGAGTGCGTCGGCGGCGATGTAAACTCTCCGTCAGAATAAGAAACGTTCGATCTCTCTTTGCAGCCGGCGCTAGGGGGAACACTCACACTAGGTAGAAGTCCTAGCGTCCTAAGTGTTACGTATCCTCGTCTGCTCAAAAAGAGATAAGGGAACGATTGCTCATTCGTCCACTAGACCTAGGGAAAATCATTGAAATGTCCGGTTGTGGAAGCAAAGTCTTCGAAGCGTCCCGGATTAGCCTATCTAGGCTTCGTTTACGCTATGTGGATTTCTGCTCGAGTGCTTTTCACGGTTCCCGCTTTACTGTTACTCTGCAGCGCATTGAAAGTTGAATCCCAAGGTATCATGGTAGTTCTCGCGTCGTAGTAGAATTAACGCGAGATCGACGTATAATAAACGAGAGTCACATTTTACCTTTTGTGCGAGCAAGTTTACTTGCTAATGTGATTCTTGGTTCGGCGTACCGAACAACGGTGACGTTCATCTAGTCGCGTTCATCCTCTCATACGCGGATGATGACGTCCGCCAGGTTTGCGCAATCCTGGCCTAGACTTCTCTTCGCTCGTAACTGCAGGCCATATTCCTAAAAATAGCCTTATGCAAACATAACCCCACTAAGCATTGACCTCTGCCCAAACGACTTTCAGTAAGAGGTAATTGATTGAGTGTAGGCGTTTCCTGTCGCGGATGTAAGTATAAGATGACCTTTTGGCTATTCACGATGCTAGCAGTTTCCGTCTTTATGACCCGAGTGTGTAGCCCTATATAATTTCTGTTGTCTTCAGATACTGGCTGCGAAGTCAATCTCCAATTGACGACCCGTCAAGACGTCGCGAATCTAAATACAAGGAACTGCACAATAATTAATGGGTCACTTCACATCAACGGTCTAGAGCCGTCCAGCTGTTCCAATAGGAGCAGTGCTCCTCTGGACACCATTGAAGAAATACGTGGGTGTTTGTGGATTGAAAATCTTTCTCAAACTTACACGAACTTCTCCGAACTTCTACCTAATCTCCATCGAGTTGGTGGTAACTGCGTCAGAAGCGCACGTGATTATCATACTTTTGTCATCGAAGGAAGCCCATATCTCCAAATGCTTCCCCGACAATGGCCGATTCAGTTGGACAACGGTTGCTTTCACATTCAAGACGTCGACTCAGACAATGATCTAGATTTCTCAAAGTTGTTTACATGCGCCAAGACCAAAAATAGGAGCGACTGTGTGCCCTGCCAGCAGCATTCGAATCGTTTCTATTGTCCGCAGCGGTCTCCTTTTTCGTGCAACGAATCTTATTCGGCGTTTAACGCGTCCGACTTGATGTGTCTTGAACAGTGTGTCGAGATTGGTGGCGGACTCTTCCTCTCTGGATCGTGGACTGATGACGAAGAATTAGAGAAGATCTTCAGTCAGCTGACGAGAATTCGAGGATATCTAGTCATCGCTAATACAATTGGATTGAGAAGTTTATCATTCTTCAAGAACTTAGTTAGTATTGGTGAAAGCGGGTTGAAATGGAACGAGAGGTGAGTAGGGGCTATACTTTGTATTTGTTTTGCACGGTATATATCCGGACTCGCGAAATAATAGACCTGTGCATTGTACACGCCTCTTTGTTTAATACCGAAAATGTAATCTGATGTTAACTTATCTATTTTCTTTTTAGATTTTCCTTTGCGTTGTATGATAATCGCGATTTAGTGCGTTTGTGGAATAACGTCAGTCAAATTTCGATTCGCCATACACCGGTGTTGGTTCACGGAAACCCTTTTCTCTGTATGTCAGACATCGACGACCTGAGACCACACGTCTTTGGCAATGAAAGTTCAGAAACTGTTATTGGCGGAGGCAACTCACTCTTTGGAGAATGTGAGGTTTTTGCCTTCAGGCCTATATGTATATGTATATATATATGGTTTGTCGTTATATATATGGTTTGTCGTTCTAGGCAACTGGTCACCTGAGCCACCCGGGTCAGAACTGAAGCCAAATTTAACTTCGATCAGTGGAGAGACGACCCTGGAACTAAACTGGACGAGAATTTACAAAAACGCGACAGAATACACTTACCTCGGATCCGAGTTATTCTACGCGGAAGTCAACTTTACCAGAATCAATGCGTCGACGACCACTTGTCCTCCTTCTCTTCAAGATATTCTGGAAAGATCGGAAATGGATTTTCAGTTCCAACGGCGCTTAGTTCTCTTTGGTAGCGAGAGCAAACAGACACTAAAGGGGTTGAATTTTGGTCGTCATTATGCCGTCTATGTTCGATCAACGGTTTTATCGCTTAGGAGTTCTAAGCGGCTTTTTGACTGTTCGAACGTCAGAATCTTCTCGACTCTCATTTCTACACGCTGTGAGAAGCTATTTCCTTGTTGTTATGTTTCACGTTTATGATTTTTAGCTAATTCCAGTACGGATTCCTTTAGGCTGGAATCACTTCAGGATAAAGCAGAATGCTCGTGGATTTCCTGGCGCATTGCAAGTGAAGAAAATTACGTTTACCCAAAATACGTATTCGAAATCCTAGCTAAAAGTCCATCTAAAGGTAAATTTGAGAGTCTCCCTTTCTGTTTCAGCCTTTACTGGGAACAACCCGGCGCTTTCCGTGCTATGTACACTCTCACGCGTATTGTAGAAAGGCCGGTTACAAGAAGAATTTAGTTAGAGTTAGCTGCTTAGCAAGCTGCAGTATCTCTAATTTTGTATACCTACAAACATATAGTACAGGAATTCCTCATGTTTACACATTTCTTTTTATGGATGATAACTTTCTTTAGGCATGCATAACGTGCCCGTAATCATTTGATAGCACAATATTTTAGAATGCGAAAAGGAAAACGACACCTCTACACCTTCCGCAGCAGGCATTTGTCCCTGCTCCTATAATGGAATTACTTCAGTAGACAACAGCACACGAAACGCATCCGTTCAATTCAAATACAATAACGGCAGCGTTAAGATCAAGTCTTTTGTCTTGAATAAAAGTGGCGTTTCTGAATTTTCCCTAAATATACTGCCATGCTATATTTACTACGTCAGGGTAATGTCTGTATTTCTTACTTTAATTAATGAAAGCTATTTTTATATGCACGTCAATATTATTTAGTTTTAATTGCCTTATGTTTTAAAATTATCAGTTTTATGCTATTACCTCGTTCACTCTGTACTGTCGTTAACTTTTCCTTTTTATAGGCAAAATTGCAATATGAAAATAACACTTGCAGCAATTGGAGCAAAAAGCTAAAATTGTTACCTAAAATTTGTGAGTCTGGATATTTGAAAATCAAAGGGAATAGATGTAACACATTGCGTAGGTAATGTAAACATTGTCAAAAAAATGAATTTTTCTGCGTATGGGTATTTGAAAAAAAAGGATTCTACTTCGATTTTGAAAAAGGTGGACAGTTACAATATCAACTCTTTTCAACAATTAACTAAATTTTGCTTTAGTTGAACGTAAGTTGGACTGATCCAGGCTCGTCTCTCTGTGGCATTGTCGACTACAGAGTCAAATTTTCGGGGAATATATCGAAAAAGTCGATCCAACCAGATGGTTTCCGTTGCGACAAGAATCGTCAGAGCTTCTTCTGTCGGCGCACAATGTCAAACACTTCTACTCATCAACTGAGCCTTCATTTTAGAACGGATGCGCCTTTGTCTTTGATTGTCAGAGTGCTCGGATCGGATTGTTCCAATTGGGAACAGCTAGCAAATATTTCAGTTTTTGTCAATGCAACGATTGTCGACGCAACGGTTCAACCAAGCACTGATTTTAAATCCACCTTGTTCGGAGGTACTTTTGCCGGTACAATCGTACTAATAGTGTCTGTCGCTTTTTACGTGCGGCGAATGAAAAAAATGCGGTAAGATTTTGTGTCTATTTGTGTTCTGTGCATGCATGAAACAAGAGGTATCATGCGAACCTTTTTCAAAAAGGTCTATTAGTTATGTCTAGTGAGCCTTTTCGTTTCGGTTCTAGAAATTTCCTTTGCACTTGAGATTGCGATTCATAAGGGAATTTTTTTGTTTGTTTGTTTCTTTTGCTATTGGATTCAATGTTTTACCCGATGGCACTTGCTCTCTCTAATTTGTCAAATTATTTTTAAGGAAAAATATTATGGAATCAATTAGGGCTGAGTTGCCTGAAGGTTATTTCAATGACGCAAATATTTCGTACGAGCAGGATGAATGGGAAATTGACCGCAAAAGTCTCCGTGTGGGCGGTCTTTTGGGGAAAGGTGCCTTTGGCCAAGTCTTTGAGGGAGTGTTAGATAAAGGTGATACAGCCGAACCCGTTGCGATAAAAGTATGGAATATAATATGTCTAACTCAATTATGACTCATGAGGTTTTCTGGGTAGTGTCCCAATGCTTTTTCAAAGCCATTTGAGAAAGTTCTTTTTCTAAAAGAAGCTTCTGTTATGAAGTACTTTTTTTGTCGCGGCAGTTCAATTTAATTTGCTTTGCTTTGCAGGAATTTTGTCTGCGATTATATTGTCCGTTTGATTGGAATTATCTCTGAAAAAGATCCGGTTTACGTTGTCATGGAACTGATGGGCAATGGCGATTTGAAATCGTATCTTCGATCCGTGAGACCGTCGGTAAAGGAGAGAAACATCACAAAATAGCCAGGCAATGTTTAATTTTAGAACGATTCATCACTCTCTGCCATTAGCCCTTTCCCGTTTACCGAAGGCCAGATTCTTACCATGGCTGCAGAAATAGCCTCAGGAATGGCCTACCTAACCGAAAGGAAATTTGTCCACCGGTGATTTTGAATACCTTTATCTTTCTTTCAATAAAATTACGTGACGTCTAATTTCTTTTTTGAATGCAGAGACTTGGCTGCCAGAAACTGCCTGGTTTCGTCTTCTAATGTGGTTAAGATAGGAGGTACAGTACTGTGTCAATTTTTTAATAATAGTTTTTTTTACCGCAAATGATGATTTATCTTGCAGATTTTGGAATGGCTCGTGACGTCCAGCTTGAAGACTACTACAGGAAATGCGGCAGAGGTAGGATAAGTTTGCCTAACGTGTCAGATCTTGAGCGCGCGATCTCTGTCAAAATGACCGGTCAGCGTCCAGGGCATGTGAAGCAAAATATAAAAATAATTTCTATAAATTATATGTGAATACGCTGCTAAAAATTACCGGGCAAACCGGCTAATAGTGTTTTGGACACGGATTTAAGTTTATTTGTAGGTCCTATGCCTATTCGCTGGATGGCACCCGAATCGCTACGTGATGGCGTCTTCACTCACTTCTCCGACGTTTGGTGAAGACGGACAGACACGTTTTATAATTCACGTGTGTAATTCGGTCGTGCAGGTCCTACGGGGTCGTTTTGTGGGAAATTTTCGCACTCGGAGCTCTGCCTTATCCCGGCTTGTCAAACGAGGAGGTTGTCTCCTTTGTTGGAAAAGGAAACAAGTTGAAAGTCGACGTGTCGCAGGAATGGCCAAGTGTTCTGTGAGCTTCGTTTCTTCTGCTCTTACATTCATGCACAGCTGTAAGTATGACCGCTTTTTTTGCGTTATATAGGGATCGTATTATGAATCAATGCTGGGAATGCGACCCCTTGTCGCGTCCAAGTTTCGTGGACATTCTTCTCGACCTTCCAGCTCTTACCGGTTGTGAAGTTTCAATATGATATGATGATTGCAATTTCCAACGATGATGAGATTAGCAATATAGCTTGCAAGGTAGATACGATATTACAAACATTATCTGCATGAAACATTGTATATATATCTACTTGTACGTCCATGTAGCACAGCATGCACAACAGTCAGCATGCAAGTACAGTAGAATTTGTGAAACACTTGCAGTTAGTTTTTTAATGTTTAGTGTCAAAGAGTTCCTGACTTCCTCCGGGTAGTTTTTGGTTCCCCGTATTCGTTCATCAATGGTTTCGAGTCTCGCCGATTTGTGCGTGAAAAGCCTTTGCCGAACGGGCTACGAACATTCACCGACCGGCATCTCGTTCCCATTGCCGTCGATCGCCGAATCAATACTCCTCGACTCGTCGTCGCCGCGTCGTTTACCCATTCCAATCGCAAACGCTCTCTTCGAGGGCTTAGCGCGACGAAGAAAGCTCACGGAAAAAATTCTTCGCCTCTTTCTCGATCCGAATCGAGCGATGCTGACATCGCTTCCACTCACCTTCGTCCGATCCATGCCACACGGCGTAGGGGAGCGGAGTTTCGAGCATCGCATTCGACAGCGGAAGTTTTTACGTCACGTCGACGTTTCGTTTAGTAATTGGATTAGCGAACATCCGTTTTCGCTTGTGGACGCCTTTGCTCGCACGTGCAGGGACACGTTGCTTTCGTTTTCAGCTAGTCACGTGACGGGACATTTGGGCGTTTTGCGACTGAAAGAGTTTACGCGATTGCGTCACGTCGATCTCGGCTACACGTCGACGTCGTCGACTGATATCGAGTCTCTGTGCGCATCGTTGTCCCAGCTGCGTCATCTCGACGTTTCTGGCACGACGGCTAGTTGGTATCAAGTCTTTTGTTCTGTCAAAAGACTTTCTAAGCTGGAGCATCTTGGCATGAGCGATTTGAAGTTTTTGACGGCAAATGAATGGGGCATTGTCTCTCGTCGAAACGTCAGCGCTACGTGGATAGCCGATCTTTTTTCGACTATGACACGATTGTCTTCGCTGGATATTTCGAACGTTAAATGGGACGCGTTGCAACGCTCGGTTCTTGAAGCGACGTTTCGACAAATTGTAACTGGCGCCCAATCGTTGACTCGTCTTGAAGCAAGCTTTCCCGATCTCGACGAAGTCGTTGCGGAATTGGAGAGCAGCGATCGGTTGGAGCAAATGACATATTTGGCTTTTCACGGCGAAGCGACATGGATTCCAAACGTTCGCTCTAATGGGCGACTGCGCTTCATCTGCTGTTCTCATCGAAACGCCGAAAACATCGATTTCGTTAATGTATCGCTAAAGGGCGGGACGGACTTTCGAATCGTTGCTATGACACTGCCGCACTTAGTCGTTAAAAGCAGAATGAATGCGATGGATCGTCGCGACGTTCTTCTTCGCGTCATGTCAGCCGCTGTGACCGTTGCTCGTTTAAAACTGTTCTGCGCCGCCAACGACTTCTCTCCCATTGAGTGGTTTTTGGTGAACGTCATTAGCTTGAGAACGCCGTACAGAACGCGTTGTCTTGCCTGTTCGACGAGAATCCCCGGCTTTTCTTCTCACGCCTGTCCTGATCATTTTTCTGATCCGTCTGTAAACGAGCTGTGGGATGAAATGATCGAATGCCTCTTAGAGGCGTCTCTCACTCGACCTGACGTCTTTTTCCGGACTTACAACAACCTCGTGTGGGCGTTGTGCGCTGCTCTTTTATCTCGACCGCCCGTGCTCTCCGTTGCCTTGCCATTCCTCTTGAACGCGATAACTGATAAGGGAGCTGCAACGAGGAATCTTTTCACCACCTGCGGCAGTTGTACTGATAGCACGCCTATGTTGGCTGGGCTAACGTCGATTTTTGAGTCTCTGGACGAGTTTGAGCGTTTTGGGTTTGCTCTCCATACGGAATGGCTTGCTCGGGTGTGCAATCATGTGGAGCAGATATCCTCGCAAGGCGATCTTTCCTGCAACGATAAACTGTCACCTCCTCTCAATGGTGACATTCGTCTTTTTCTCGACATCCTCTACTATATGTGCCGCGATCTGCCAGACGTGCAGCAGCGTTTGGTTCAAGAAACTAATTTGTTGGCACTTTTGCCGTCGTATGTGCCGCCGTTGTGGAAAGAATGCCGAATGGAGGTCAGCAAATCAGTTGCAATGTCGTCTCTGAGGTTACTGATTGCTCTGGCGGAAAACGAGTCCCTGAGGCATCGTGTGCTTTCGGCGGCATCATTGCAGATGCTCCTCGACTGCAGTCCCTGTTTTGAGTCCAGTTATCTTACTTGTCTTCTTCTACTGTGCGAGGACGCTCATTGGCCGGCGAATGTGCTCTCTAAAGACGCAACGGCTCACAGAATGGTTACCTTGCGTTTTGGCATTCTGATATCTTTCAAAGGAGACATTCAGCGCTATAGGTATTCGAACGGTACTTGTGCATGTCTACGAGATATGGGTCAAAGAACAGACGTTCCAAGCCCAGTAGGCTGGTTTGGAAAGTACGTTCTTTCAATGATGGAGGAGGATGTTGTGCAAGAGCTAGATTGTGTCTGAGGATCGAAGCAGACTCTAGAAGTAGTGCACTAGTCAAATATTTGCCAGTAGACGCGATTGCGATTGCGATTGCGTCTCGTCGATCAAGGCTACACGTCGACGTCGTCGACTGATTTTGAGTCTCCTTGCGCATCGTTTTCCCAGCTGCGTCATCTCGTACGTTTGTGGCACGAAGGCTAGTTGGTAATGAAGTCTTTTGTTCTGTCTAAAGACTTTCTAAACTGGAGCATCTTGGCGTGGGACGGCGAATGAATGGGACATTGTTTCTCGTCGAAACGTCAGCGCTACGTGGATTGCCGATTTTTTGGACTATAAGACTCGATTGTTTTCGCTGGATTATTCAGACGCTAATTGGGACACGTTGCAACGCTCGGTTCTTGAAGCCACGTTTCGACAAATTGTAACTGGCGTCCAATCATTGACTCGTCTTGAAGCAAGCTTTTCCGATTTATTAGAGGAATTTCGACGCACACAAGCGGAAATTCTGTCTTGGGATACACCGGTGATGCCATCGATGCACTTCTTTTATACCAAGGATTACCAAATGCAACTGGTTGGAATCGTATCTCATCTGCGTGGTAACTATGAGCGTGTTTTTGGGGGCCACAGTCTTGGCTCTGTCTAGTGTCGAAGCCTCCGTTTTGCTTCAGTACGGTTTTATCAATCATGATCTTGTCACTGGGTATACTTTCGAGTTACTTCAGCATCCACAGGCTGTCATTCGTGATGTGTCAATTAACAAAGAAAATGCGGTTGGTCATGGATTTAAAGAAGTCTACGTCCCTATACTACGCGAAGAATTTGGTTTGACTTTCGAGTGACAATCAAGACCCCGAACGTAAGGAAATGTGCAAGTGAGTCTGCATGCATGCTTGGTTTAGTTATTTGCTGATGCGCTGCTCCGGCAGATTATGCTTAAGCACTGCTTTTAGGTTTAGGCAAGCATGGAACATTTTATTACGCTAGACTTCTCGAAGCCTTTTGCGTTAGCGTACGCTAAAGAGGTGAGGCCCCTTGAGAGGGAAAGACTGGTAGGAGGCGAACATAAACGACGTACGAGAGCGTCCACGTCTTGGAACGCAAGCCTTGACAGTGGAAATAGCGACAACCACTGTCGAAGTTGGCGAGACTCTCTTTTCGACATGCTGAGGTAAAATTTGTAGCGAACCGTTCCGCACATTCTGTCGCCAGGCTTCTTTGCTCGGAACAGATGATCGGGGTCGTCGGCGACGTTTTAACTCTCCGTCAGGATAAACAAGAAACGTTCGATCTCTCTTTGCAGCGGGAATACTTACAATAGGTAGAATTAAGTCCCAGTGTTACGTCTGCTCAAAAACGAGATAAGCGAACGATTGCTCATTCGTCCATCTAGACCTCTGAAAATCATTGAAATGTCCGGTTGTGGAAGCGAAACCTTCGAAGCGTCCCGGATTAAAGCCTAGTCCTCGTTTACGCTATGTGGATTTCTGCTCCTGTGCTTTTCGCGGTTCCCGCTTTGCTGTTACTCTGCAGCCCATTGAAATCCCAAGGTATATAGCCATGGTAGGAGTTCTCACGTCGTCGTAGAACGCGATCGGCGTAGAAACGAGAGTCACGTTTTACCTTCTGTACGAGTAAATTTACGTGCTCAATTGATTCTTGGTTTGGCGTACCGAACAACGGCGACGTTCATCTAGTCGCGTTCATCCGCGTATGTGAACGATGGCTTCCGCCAGGTTTGCGCATTCCTGGCCTAGGCTTCTCTTCGCCTATGGCTGCATACCATGCACACTCCTAAAATAGCCATGAGCAAACATAAGCCCTCGAAGCGCCGTTAACCTCTGCCCAAGCGACTTTTATTGATTGAGTGTGCGTTTCCTGTCGCGGATGTAAGTCTAAGATGACCTTTTTGCTTAATTACGATTCTATTGGTTTCAGTCTTCATGGGCCGAGTTTGTAGCCCTAATTTCATTTGTCTTCAGATACTGGCTGCGAAGGCGATCTCCAATTGACAACCAGTCAAGAGGTCGCGAATCTAAATGAAAGGAACTGCACAATAATTTATGGGTCACTTCACATCGACGGTCTAGAGCCGTCCAACTGCTCCAATAGGAGCAGTGCTCCTCTGAACACCATCGAAGAAATACGTGGGTGTTTGTGGATTGAAAATCTTGCTCAAACTTACACGAACTTCTTTGAACTTCTACCTAACCTCCATCGAGTTGGTGGTAACTGCGTCAGCAGCGCACGTGATAATCATACTTTTGTCGTCGAAGGAAGCCCAAATCTCCAAATGCTTCCCCGACAATGGCCGATTCAGTTAGACAACGGCTGCTTTCACATCCAAGACGTCTACTCAGACAATGATCTTGATTTTTCGAAGTTGTTTACAAGCGCCAAGACCAAAAATAGGAGCGACTGTGTGCCCTGCCAGCAGCATTCGAATCGTTTCTATTGTCCGCAGCGGTCTCCTTTTTCGTGCAACCAATCTTATTCTGTGTTTGAAGCGTCCGACTTGATGTATCTTGATCAGTGTGTCGAGATTGGTGGCGGACTCTTCCTCTCTGGATCGTGGACTGACGACAAAGAATTAGAGAAGAGCTTCAGTCAGCTGACGAGAATTCAAGGATATCTAGTCATCGCTAATACAATTGGATTGAGAAGTTTATCATTGTTCAAGAACTTAGTTAGTATTGGTGAAAGCGGGTTGAAATGGAACGAGAGGTGAGTAGATGCCGTACTTTGTATTTGTTTAGCACCGTATATATCCGGACTCGCGAAATAATCGACCAGTGCATTATACACGCCTCTTTGTTTGATACCGAAAATGTAAACTGAAATTAACTTATCTATTTTCTTTTTAGATTTTCCTTTGCATTGTATGATAATCGCGATCTAATGCAGTTGTGGGACAACGTCAGCCAAATTTCGATTCCTCATACGCCGGTATTAGTTCACGGAAACCCTTCTCTCTGTATGTCAGACATCGATGACCTGAGACGACACGTCTTCGACAATGAAAGTTCAGAAACTGTTATTGGCGGAGGCAACTCACTTGTTGGAGAATGTGAGGTTTATATATATATGTATATATTTTATATATATCTATACATGTATATACATATGGTTTTTCGTCCTAGGCAACTGGTCACCCAGGTCAGAACTGAAGCCAAATTTAACTTCAGTCAGTGGAGAGACGACGCTGGAACTAAACTGGACAAGAAGTTACAAAAACGAGACAGAATACACTTACCTCGGATCCGAGTTATTCTACGCAGCAGTCGACTTTACCAGAATCGAAGCGTCGACGACCACTTGCCCTCCTTCTCTTCAAGATATTCTGCGAAGATCGGAAATGGATTTTCAGTTCCAACGACGCTTAGTTCTCTTTGGTAACGAGAGCAAACAGACACTAAAGGGGTTGAATTCTGGTCGTCATTATGCCGTCTATGTTCGATCAACCGTTTTATCGCTTACCGCTAGGAACCCTGAGCAGGTACTTTTTGACTGTTCGAACGTCAGAATCTTCTCGACTCTCATTTCTACACCCTGTGAGAAGCTATTCAATTCTTTCCTGGTTGTTTTGTTTCACGTTTATGAGTTTTAGCTAATTCCAGTAGGATGGCTGATTCCTTTAGGCTGGAATCACGTCAACATAAAGCAAATTGCTCATGGATTTCCTGGCGCATTGCAAGTGGAGGAAAAGACGTTTACCCAAAATACGTATTCGAAATCCTAGCTAAAAGTCCATCTAAAGGTAAAGGTGAGAGGTTCCCTTTCTTGTACAGCCTTTAATGTGAACAAGCCGGCGCTTTCCGTGCTATGTACACTCTCACGCTTATTGTAGAAGGGCCAGTTACAAGATGAATACAGTATAGTTAGAGTTAGCTGGCTTGCAAGCTACAATATCTCTAATTTGTATACCTACAAACACTTAGTACAGGAAATCCCTCATAGTTACAATTTTTAATGGAGGATAAGTTTTTAGACATGCATTACATATGTGCCCGTACTCATTTGATAGCAATGTTTTAGAATGCGAAGCGGAAAACGAAAATACTCCTCGTGTCACCTCCACAAATTCCGCAGCAGGCATTTGTCCCTGCTCCTATAAAGGGATTACTTCAGTGGATAACAGCACACGAAACGCATCAGTTCAATTCAAATACAATAACGGCAGCGTTGAGACCAAGTCTTTTGTCTTGAACAAAAGTGGCCTTTCTGAATTTTCCCTTAATATATTGCCATGCTATATTTACTATGTCAGGGTAATGCCTCTATTTTTTACTTTATTAATCATAGCTATTTTTATATGCACGTTCAAATTATTAAGTTTTGCCTTATGTGTTGTTTTAAGATATCAGTTCTTATGCTATTATCTTTCACGCTATTCAGTTAGGCACTGCCGTTAACTTTTCCTCTTTATAGGCAAAATTGCAAAATGAGAACAGGACTTGCAGCATTTGGAGCAACAAGCTGAAATTGTTACCTCAAATTTGTGAGACGAGATTTGTGAAAATCAAAGTAAATAGATGTAACACATTGCGTAGGTAACGAAAACGTTGTCAGAAAAATGAATTTTACTGCATATGCGTATTCGAAAGATGCGGACCCTAGTCTGATTTCGAAAAAGGTTTTTTCGAAAAGTGTTTTTTCGAAAAAGGTTAACAGTTACAATATGATCTTCTTTTATTAAATTGACTAAATTTTGCTCTAGTTGAACGTCATTTGGACTGATCCTGGCTCCTCTCTCTGTAAAATTTTCAACTACACAATCACATTCTCTGGGAAAGATATATTTGGACGACATTCGATGCAATCAGATGATTTCAGTTGCAACAAGAATCAGCAGAGCGTCTTCTGCCGGCGCACAACGTCAAGCAATTCTACTCATCAACTGAGCCTTTATTTTAAGACGGATACGCCAGAGTCTTTGCCTGTGAGAGTGCTCGGATTCGATTGTTTTCATTGGGGACAGCTAGCAAATATTTCATTTGATCTCAATGCAACAGTAGTCAACACAACGGTTCCGCCAAGCACTGAATCGAGATCTAAGTCCGCCAATTCTAATTCCGCCTTTTTCGGAGGTCTGTTCACCGCTATTGCAATCGCACTAATAGTGTGTGTCGCTTTATACGTGCGGCGAATGAAACGAATGCGGTAAGATTTTGTGTCCAATTGTGCATGCATGAAAAGAGGGGTATCCTGCAAAGCTTTTTGTCTATTGCTGTAGTTATGTGTAGTGAGCCTTTTCAGTTTAGTTCTAGAGATTTACTTTGCACTTGAGATCGATTCATAAGGGAATTTGTTACTTTGTTTTGCTCTTGGGATCAATGTTTTCACTTGCGCTCTAAATCGTCATATTATTTTTAAGGAAAAATATCATGGAATCAATTAGGGCTGAATTGCCTGAAGGTTATTTCAATGACGCAAATATTTCGTACGAGCAGGATGAATGGGAGATTGATCGCAAAAGTCTCCGTGTAGGCGATCTTTTGGGTAAAGGTGCCTTTGGCCAAGTCTTTGAGGGAGTCTTAGAAAAAGGCGATACTTCCGAACTCGTTGCGATAAAAGTATGGAATTTAATATTTCTAACTCAATTATTATACATAAGGGTTTCGGAATAGTGTCCAAATGCCAATTCAAAGCCATTTGAGAAAGTTCTTTTTCTAAAAGAAGCTTCTGTTATGAAGTATTACTTTTTTTTGTCTCGGCAGTTCAATTTAATTTGCTTTGCTTTGCAGGAATTTTGTCTGCGATTACATTGTCCGTTTGGTTGGAATTATCTCTGAAAAAGATCCGGTTTACGCTGTCATGGAACTGATGGGCAATGGCGATTTGAAATCGTATCTTCGATCCTTGAGACCGTCGGTAAACGAGAGAGAAACATCACAAAAAAGCCTGGCCATTTTTATTTTTAGAACGATCCATCACTCTCTGCCATTAGCCTTTTCCCGTTTACCGAAAGTCAGATTCTTACCATGGCTGCAGAAATAGCCTCAGGGATGGCCTACCTAACCGAAAGGAAATTTGTACACCGGTGATTTTAAATACCTTTATCTTTCTTTCAATAAAGTAATTTCTTACTTTGAATGCAGAGACTTGGCTGCCAGAAACTGCCTGGTTTCGTCTTCTAATGTGGTCAAGATAGGAGGTACAGTACTGTGTCAATTTTTAAATAATATTTTTTTCCCGCAAATGACGATTTATCTTGCAGATTTTGGAATGGCTCGTGACGTCCAGCTTGAAGACTACTACAGGAAATGCGGCAGAGGTAAGATAAGTTTGCCTAACGTGTCGCGATCTTTGTCAAAATGACCCGTCAGCGTCCGGTGCATGTGAACCAAAATATACAAATAGATTCTATAAATTATATGTGAATACGCTGCTAAAATTTACCGGCTAATAGTGTTTTGGACACGGATTTTAAGTGTATTTGTAGGTCCTATGCCTATTCGCTGGATGGCACCCGAATCGCTACGTGATGGCGTCTTCACTCACTTCTCCGACGTTTGGTGAAGACGGACAGACACGTTTTATAATTCACGTGTGTAATTCGGTCGTGCAGGTCCTACGGGGTCGTTTTGTGGGAAATTTTCGCACTCGGAGCTCTGCCTTATCCCGGCTTGTCAAACGAGGAGGTTGTCTCCTTTGTTGGAAAAGGAAACAAGTTGAAAGTCGACGTGTCGCAGGAATGGCCAAGTGTTCTGTGAGCTTCGTTTCTTCTGCTCTTACATTCATGCACAGCTGTAAGTATGACCGCTTTTTTTGCGTTATATAGGGATCGTATTATGAATCAATGCTGGGAATGCGACCCCTTGTCGCGTCCAAGTTTCGTGGACATTCTTCTCGACCTTCCAGCCCTTACCGGTTGTGAAGTTTCAATATGATATGATGATTGCAATTTCCAACGATGATGAGATTAGCAATATAGCTTGCAAGGTAGATACGATATTACAAACATTATCTGCATGAAACATTGTATATATATCTACTTGTACGTCCATGTAGCACAGCATGCACAACAGTCAGCATGCAAGTACAGTAGAATTTGTGAAACACTTGCAGTTAGTTTTTTAATGTTTAGTGTCAAAGAGTTCCTGACTTCCTCCGGGTAGTTTTTGGTTCCCCGTATTCGTTCATCAATGGTTTCGAGTCTCGCCGATTTGTGCGTGAAAAGCCTTTGCCGAACGGGCTACGAACATTCACCGACCGGCATCTCGTTCCCATTGCCGTCGATCGCCGAATCAATACTCCTCGACTCGTCGTCGCCGCGTCGTTTACCCATTCCAATCGCAAACGCTCTCTTCGAGGGCTTAGCGCGACGAAGAAAGCTCACGGAAAAAATTCTTCGCCTCTTTCTCGATCCGAATCGAGCGATGCTGACATCGCTTCCACTCACCTTCGTCCGATCCATGCCACACGGCGTAGGGGAGCGGAGTTTCGAGCATCGCATTCGACAGCGGAAGTTTTTACGTCACGTCGACGTTTCGTTTAGTAATTGGATTAGCGAACATCCGTTTTCGCTTGTGGACGCCTTTGCTCGCACGTGCAGGGACACGTTGCTTTCGTTTTCAGCTAGTCACGTGACGGGACATTTGGGCGTTTTGCGACTGAAAGAGTTTACGCGATTGCGTCACGTCGATCTCGGCTACACGTCGACGTCGTCGACTGATATCGAGTCTCTGTGCGCATCGTTGTCCCAGCTGCGTCATCTCGACGTTTCTGGCACGACGGCTAGTTGGTATCAAGTCTTTTGTTCTGTCAAAAGACTTTCTAAGCTGGAGCATCTTGGCATGAGCGATTTGAAGTTTTTGACGGCAAATGAATGGGGCATTGTCTCTCGTCGAAACGTCAGCGCTACGTGGATAGCCGATCTTTTTTCGACTATGACACGATTGTCTTCGCTGGATATTTCGAACGTTAAATGGGACGCGTTGCAACGCTCGGTTCTTGAAGCGACGTTTCGACAAATTGTAACTGGCGCCCAATCGTTGACTCGTCTTGAAGCAAGCTTTCCCGATCTCGACGAAGTCGTTGCGGAATTGGAGAGCAGCGATCGGTTGGAGCAAATGACATATTTGGCTTTTCACGGCGAAGCGACATGGATTCCAAACGTTCGCTCTAATGGGCGACTGCGCTTCATCTGCTGTTCTCATCGAAACGCCGAAAACATCGATTTCGTTAATGTATCGCTAAAGGGCGGGACGGACTTTCGAATCGTTGCTATGACACTGCCGCACTTAGTCGTTAAAAGCAGAATGAATGCGATGGATCGTCGCGACGTTCTTCTTCGCGTCATGTCAGCCGCTGTGACCGTTGCTCGTTTAAAACTGTTCTGCGCCGCCAACGACTTCTCTCCCATTGAGTGGTTTTTGGTGAACGTCATTAGCTTGAGAACGCCGTACAGAACGCGTTGTCTTGCCTGTTCGACGAGAATCCCCGGCTTTTCTTCTCACGCCTGTCCTGATCATTTTTCTGATCCGTCTGTAAACGAGCTGTGGGATGAAATGATCGAATGCCTCTTAGAGGCGTCTCTCACTCGACCTGACGTCTTTTTCCGGACTTACAACAACCTCGTGTGGGCGTTGTGCGCTGCTCTTTTATCTCGACCGCCCGTGCTCTCCGTTGCCTTGCCATTCCTCTTGAACGCGATAACTGATAAGGGAGCTGCAACGAGGAATCTTTTCACCACCTGCGGCAGTTGTACTGATAGCACGCCTATGTTGGCTGGGCTAACGTCGATTTTTGAGTCTCTGGACGAGTTTGAGCGTTTTGGGTTTGCTCTCCATACGGAATGGCTTGCTCGGGTGTGCAATCATGTGGAGCAGATATCCTCGCAAGGCGATCTTTCCTGCAACGATAAACTGTCACCTCCTCTCAATGGTGACATTCGTCTTTTTCTCGACATCCTCTACTATATGTGCCGCGATCTGCCAGACGTGCAGCAGCGTTTGGTTCAAGAAACTAATTTGTTGGCACTTTTGCCGTCGTATGTGCCGCCGTTGTGGAAAGAATGCCGAATGGAGGTCAGCAAATCAGTTGCAATGTCGTCTCTGAGGTTACTGATTGCTCTGGCGGAAAACGAGTCCCTGAGGCATCGTGTGCTTTCGGCGGCATCATTGCAGATGCTCCTCGACTGCAGTCCCTGTTTTGAGTCCAGTTATCTTACTTGTCTTCTTTTACTGTGCGAGGACGCTCATTGGCCGGCGAATGTGCTCTCTAAAGACGCAACGGCTCACAGAATGGTTACCTTGCGTTTTGGCATTCTGATATCTTTCAAAGGAGACATTCAGCGCTATAGGTATTCGAACGGTACTTGTGCATGTCTACGAGATATGGGTCAAAGAACAGACGTTCCAAGCCCAGTGGGCTGGTTTGGAAAGTACGTTCTTTCAATGATGGAGGAGGATGTTGTGCAAGAGCTAGATTGTGTCTGAGGATCGAAGCAGACTCTAGAAGTAGTGCACTAGTCAAATATTTGCCAGTAGACGCGATTGCGATTGCGATTGCGTCTCGTCGATCAAGGCTACACGTCGACGTCGTCGACTGATTTTGAGTCTCCTTGCGCATCGTTTTCCCAGCTGCGCCATCTCGTACGTTTCTGACACGAAGGCTAGTTGGTATTAAGTCTTTTGTTCTGTCTAAAGACTTTCTAAACTGGAGCATCTTGGCATGGGACGGCGAATGAATGGGACGTTGTTTCTCGTCGAAACGTCAGCGCTACGTGGATAGCCGATTTTTGGACTACATGACTCGATTGTTTTCGCTGTATTATTCAGACGCTAATTGGGACACGTTGCAACGCTCGGTTCTTGAAGCCACGTTTCGACAAATTGTAACTGGCGTTCATTGACTCGTCTTGAAGCAAGCTTTCCCGATTTATTAGAGGAATTTCGACGCACACAAGCGGAAATTCTGTCTTGGGATACACCGGTGATGCCATCGATGCACTTCTTTTATACCAAGGATTACCAAGTGCAACTGGTTGGAATCGTATCTCATCTGCGTGGTAACTATGAGCGTGTTTTTGGGGGCCACAGTCTTGGCTCTGTCTAGTGTCGAAGCCTCCGGTTTGCTTCAGTACGGTCTTATCAATCATGATCTTGTCACTGGGTATACTTTCGAGTTATATCAGCATCCACAGGCTGTCATTCCTGATGTGTCAATTAACAAAGAAAATGCGGTTGGTAATGGATTTAAAGAAGTCTACGTCCCTATACTACGCGAAGAATTTGGTTTGACTTTCGAGTGACAATCAAGACCCCGAACGTAAGGAAATGTGCAAGTGAGTCTGCATGCATGCTTGGTTTAGATATTTGCTGATGCGCTGCTCCGGCAGATTATGCTTAAGCACTGCTTTTAGGTTTAAGCAAGCATGGAACATTTTATTGCGCTAGAATTTGTGACTTCTCGAAGCCTTTTGCGTTAGCGTACGCTAAAGAGGTGAGGCCCCTTGAGAGGGAAAGACTGGTAGGAGGCGAACATAAACGACGTACGAGAGCGTCCACGTCTTGGAACGCAAGCCTTGACAGTGGAAATAGCGACAACCACTGTCGAAGTTGGCGAGACTCTCTTTTCGACATGCTGAGGTAAAATTCGTAGCGAACCGTTCCGCACATTCTGTCGCCAGGCTTCTTTGCTCGGAACAGATGATCGGGGTCGTCGGCGACGTTTTAACTCTCCGTCAGGATAAACAAGAAACGTTCGATCTCTCTTTGCAGCGGGAACACTTACAATAGGTAGAATTAAGTCCCAGTGTTACGTATCCTAGTCTGCTCAAAAACGAGATAAGCGAACGATTGCTCATTCGTCCATCTAGATCTCTGAAAATCATTGAAATGTCCGGTTGTGGAAGCGAAACCTTCGAAGCGTCCCGGATTAAAGCCTAGTCCTCGTTTACGCTATGTGGATTTCTGCTCCTGTGCTTTTCGCGGTTCCCGCTTTGCTGTTACTCTGCAGCCCATTGAAATCCCAAGGTATATAGCCATGGTAGGAGTTCTCACGTCGTGGTAGAACGCGATCGGCGTAGAAACGAGAGTCACGTTTTACCTTCTGTACGAGTAAATTTACGTGCTCAATTGATTCTTGGTTTGGCGTACCGAACAACGGCGACGTTCATCTAGTCGCGTTCATCCGCGTATGCGAATGATGGCGTCCGCCAGGTTTGCGCATTCCTGGCCTAGGCTTCTCTTCGCCTATGGCTGCATACCATGCACACTCCTAAAATAGCCTCGTGCAAACATAAGCCCTCCAAGCGCATTTAACCTCTGCCAAAGCGACTTTTATTGATTGAGTGTGCGTTTCCTGTCGCGGATGTAAGTCTAAGATGACCTTTTTGCTTAATTACGATTCTATTGGTTTCAGTCTTCATGGGCCGAGTTTGTAGCCCTAATTTCTGTTGTCTTCAGATACTGGCTGCGAAGGCGGTCTCCAATTGACGACCAGTCAAGAGGTCGCGAATCTAAATGAAAGGAACTGCACAATAATTTATGGGTCACTTCACATCAACGGTCTAGAGCCGGCCAACTGCTCCAATAGGAGCAGTGCTCCTCTGAACACCATTGACGTAATACGTGGTTGTTTGTGGATTGAAAATCTTGCTCAAACTTACACGAACTTCTTCGAACTTCTACCTAACCTCCGTCGAGTTGGTGGTAACTGCGTCAGCAGCGCACGTGATAATCATACTTTTGTCATCGAAGGAAGCCCACATCTCCAAATTCTTCCCGGACAATGGCCGATTCAGTTGGACAACGGCTGCTTTCACATCCAAGACGTCGACTCAGACAATGATCTTAATTTTTCGAAGTTGTTTACAAGCGCCAAGACCGAAAATAGGAGCGACTGTGTGCCCTGCCAGCAGCATTCGAATCGTTTCTATTGTCCGCAGCGGTCTCCTTTTTCGTGCAACCAATCTTATTCTGTGTTTGAAGCGTCCGACTTGATGTATCTTGATCAATGTGTCGAGATTGGTGGCGGACTCTTCCTCTCTGGATCGTGGACTGACGACAAAGAATTAGAGAAGAGCTTCAGTCAGCTGACGAGAATTCAAGGATATCTAGTCATCGCTAATACAATTGGATTGCGAAGTTTATCATTGTTCAAGAACTTAGTTAGTATTGGTGAAAGCGGGTTGAAATGGAACGAGAGGTGAGTAGAGGCCGTACTTTGTATTTGTTTAGCACCGTATATATCCGGACTCGCGAAATAATCGACCAGTGCATTATACACGCCTCTTTGTTTTGATACCGAAAATGTAAACTGAAATTAGCTTATCTATTTTCTTTTTAGATTTTCCTTTGCATTGTATGATAATCGCGATTTAATGCAGTTGTGGGACAACGTCAGCCAAATTTCGATTCCTCATACGCCGGTATTAGTTCACGGAAACCCTTCTCTCTGTATGTCAGACATCGATGACCTGAGACGACACGTCTTCGACAATGAAAGTTCAGAAACTGTTATTGGCGGAGGCAACTCACTTGTTGGAGAATGTGAGGTTTATATATATATGTATATATTTTATATATATCTATACATGTATATACATATGGTTTTTCGTCCTAGGCAACTGGTCACCCAGGTCAGAACTGAAGCCAAATTTAACTTCAGTCAGTGGAGAGACGACGCTGGAACTAAACTGGACAAGAAGTTACAAAAACGAGACAGAATACACTTACCTCGGATCCGAGTTATTCTACGCAGCAGTCGACTTTACCAGAATCGAAGCGTCGACGACCACTTGCCCTCCTTCTCTTCAAGATATTCTGCGAAGATCGGAAATGGATTTTCAGTTCCAACGACGCTTAGTTCTCTTTGGTAACGAGAGCAAACAGACACTAAAGGGGTTGAATTCTGGTCGTCATTATGCCGTCTATGTTCGATCAACCGTTTTATCGCTTACCGCTAGGAACCCTGAGCAGGTACTTTTTGACTGTTCGAACGTCAGAATCTTCTCGACTCTCATTTCTACACCCTGTGAGAAGCTATTTAATTCTTTCCTGGTTGTTTTGTTTCACGTTTATGATTTTTAGCTAATTCCAGTAGGATGGCTGATTCCTTTAGGCTGGAATCACGTCAACATAAAGCAAATTGCACATGGATTTCCTGGCGCATTGCAAGTGGAGGAAAAGACGTTTACCCAAAATACATATTCGAAATCCTAGCTAAAAGTCCATCTAAAGGTAAAGGTGAGAGGTTCCCTTTCTTGTACAGCCTTTAATGTGAACAAGCCAGCTCTTTCCGTGCTATGTACACTCTCACGTTTATTGTAGAAGGGCCAGTTACAAGATGAATACAGTATAGTTAGAGTTAGCTGGCTTGCAAGCTACAATATCTCTAATTTGTATACCTACAAACACTTAGTACAGGAAATCCCTCATAGTTACAATTTTTAATGGAGGATAAGTTTTTAGACATGCATTACATATGTGCCCGTACTCATTTGATAGCAATGTTTTAGAATGCGAAGCGGAAAACGAAAATACTCCTCGTGTCACCTCCACAAATTCCGCAGCAGGCATTTGTCCCTGCTCCTATAAAGGGATTACTTTAGTGGATAACAGCACACGAAACGCATCAGTTCAATTCAAATACAATAACGGCAGCGTTGAGACCAAGTCTTTTGTCTTGAATAAAAGTGGCCTTTCTGAATTTTCTCTTAATATATTGCCATGCTATATTTACTATGTCAGGGTAATGCCTCTATTTTTCACTTTATTAATCATAGCTATTTTTATATGCACGTTCAAATTATTAAGTTTTGCCTTATGTGTTGTTTTAAGATATCAGTTCTTATGCTATTATCTTTTGCGCTCTGCAGTTAGGCACTGCCGTTAACTTTTCCTCTTTATAGGCAAAATTGCAAAATGAGAACAGGACTTGCAGCATTTGGAGCAACAAGCTGAAATTGTTACCTCAAATTTGTGAGACGGGATTTTTGAAAATCAAAGTAAATAGATGTAACACATTGCGTAGGTAACGAAAACGTTGTCAGAAAAATGAATTTTACTGCATATGCGTATTCGAAAGAAGCGGACCCTAGTCTGATTTCGAAAAAGGTTTTTTCGAAAAGTGTTTTTTCGAAAAAGGGAAACTGTTACAATATGATCTTCTTTTATTAAATTGACTAAATTTTGCTCTAGTTGAACGTTATTTGGACTGATCCTGGCTCCTCTCTCTGTAAAATTTTCAACTACACAATCACATTCTCTGGGAAAGATATATTTGGACAACATTCGATCCAATCAGATGATTTCAGTTGCAACAAGAATCAGCAGAGCGTCTTCTGCCGGCGCACAACGTCAAGCAATTCTATTCATCATCTGAGCCTTTATTTTAAGACGGATACGCCAGAGTCTTTGCCTGTGAGAGTGCTCGGATTCGATTGTTTTCATTGGGGACAGCTAGCAAATATTTCATTTGATCTCAATGCAACAGTAATCAACACAACCGTTCCGCCAAGCACTGAATCGAGATCTAAGTCCGCCAATTCTAATTCCGCCTTTTTCGGAGGTCTGTTCACCGCTATTGCAATCGCACTAATAGTGTGTGTCGCTTTATACGTGCGGCGAATGAAACGAATGCGGTAAGACTTTGTGTCCAATTGTGTGCTGTGCATGCATGAAAAGAGGGGTATCCTGCAAGGCTTTTTGTCTATTGCTGTATTTATGTGTAGTGAGCCTTTTCAGTTTGGTTCTAGAGATTTACTTTGCACTTGAGATCGATTCATAAGGGAATTTGTTACTTTGTTTTGCTCTTGGGATCAATGTTTCACTTGCGCTCTAAATCGTCATATTACTTTTAAGGAAAAATATCATGGAGTCAATTAGGGCTGAATTGCCTGAAGGTTATTTCAATGACGCAAATATTTCGTACGAGCAGGATGAATGGGAGATTGATCGCAAAAGTCTCCGTGTGGGCGATCTTTTGGGTAAAGGTGCCTTTGGCCAAGTCTTTGAGGGAGTCTTAGAAAAAGGCGATACTTCCGAACTCGTTGCGATAAAAGTTTGGAATTTAATATTTCTAACTCAATTATTATACATAAGGGTTTCGGAATAGTGTCCAAATGCCGATTCAAAGCCATTTGAGAAAGTTCTTTTTCTAAAAGAAGCTTCTGTTATGAAGTATTACTTTTTTGTCTCGGCAGTTCAATTTAATTTGCTTTGCTTTGCAGAAATTTTGTCTGCGATTACATTGTCCGTTTGGTTGGAATTATCTCTGAAAAAGATCCGGTTTACGCTGTCATGGAACTGATGGGCAATGGCGATTTGAAATCGTATCTTCGATCCTTGAGACCGTCGGTAAACGAGAGAGAAACGTCACAAAATAGCCTGACCATTTTTATTTTTAGAACGATTCATCAATCTCTGCCATTAGCCCTTTCCCGTTTACCGAAGGCCAGATTCTTACCATGGCTGCAGAAATAGCCTCAGGGATGGCCTACCTAACCGAAAGGAAATTTGTACACCGGTGATTTTAAATACCTTTATCTTTCTTTCAATAAAAGTACGTCTTACTTTGAATGCAGAGACTTGGCTGCCAGAAACTGTCTGGTTTCGTCTTCTAATGTGGTCAAGATAGGAGGTACGGTACTCTGTCAATTTTTAAATAATATTTTTTTACCGCAAATGACGATTTATCTTTCAGATTTTGGAATGGCTCGTGACATCCAGCTCGAAGACTACTACAGGAAATGCGGCAGAGGTAAGATAAGTTTGCCTAACGTGTCGCGATCTTTGTCAAAATGACACGTCAGCGTCCGGGGCATGTGAACCAAAATATACAATAAATTATATGTGAATACGCTTTTAAAAATTACCGGCTAATAGTGTTTTGGACACGGATTTAAGTTTATTTGTAGGTCCTATGCCTATTCGCTGGATGGCACCAGAATCGCTACGTGATGGCGTCTTCACTCACTTCTCCGACGTTTGGTGAAGACGAATAGACACGTTTATAATTCACGCGTGTAATTCGGTCGTGCAGGTCCTACGGGGTCGTTTTGTGGGAAATTTTCGCACTCGGAGCTCTGCCTTATCCCGGCTTGTCAAACGAGGAGGTTGTCTCCTTTGTTGGAAAAGGAAACAAGTTGAAACTCGACGTATCGCAGGAATGGTCACGTGTTCTGTGAGCTTCGTTTCTTCTGCTCTTACGTTCATGCACAGCTGTAAGTATGACCGCTTTTTGCGTTATATAGGGTTCGTATTATGAATCAATGCTGGGAATGCGACCCCTTGTCGCGTCCAAGTTTCGTGGACATTCTTCTCGACCTTCCAGCTCTTACAGGTTGTGAAGTTTCAATATGATATGATGATTGCAATTTCCAACGATGATGAGATTAGCAATATAGCTTGGTAGATACGATATTACAAACATTATCTGCATGAAACATTGTATATATCTACTTGTACGTCCATGTAGCACAGCATGCACAACAGTCAGCATGCAAGTACAGTAGAATTTGTGAAACACTTGCAATTAGTTTCTGACTTCGTCCGGGTAATTTTTGGTTCCCCGTATTCGTTTATCAATGGTTTCGAGTCTCGCTGATTTGTGCGTGAAAAGCCTTTGCCGAACGGGCTACGAACATTCACCGACCGGCATCTCGTTCCCATTGCCGTCGATCGTCGAATCAATACTCCTCGACTCTTCGTCGCCGCGTCGTTTACCCATTCCAATCGCAAACGCTCTCTTCGAGGGCTTAGCGCGACGAAGAAAGCTCACGGAACAAATTCTTCGCGTCTTTCTCGATCCGAATCGAGCGATGCTGACATCGCTTCTACTCACCTTCCTCCGATCCATTCGGCGGGGAGCGGAGTTTCGCGCATCGCATTCGACAGCGGAAGTTTTTACGTCACGTCGACGTATCGTTTAGTAATTGGATTAGCGAACTTCCGTTTTCGCTTGTGGACGGTTTTGCCCGCACGTGCAAGGACACGTTGCTTTCGTTTTCAGCTAGTCACGTGACGGGACATTTGGGTGTTTTGCGACTGAAAGAGTTTACGCGATTGCGTCACGTCGATCTCGGCTACACGTCGACTGATATCAAGTCTCTGTGCGCATCGTTGGCTCAGCTGCATCATCTTGACGTTTCTGGCACGGACGCTAGTTGGTATCAAGTCTTTTGTTCTGTCAAAAGACTTTCCAGACTGGAGCATCTTGGCATGAGCGATTTGAAGTTTTTGACGGCGAATGAATGGGACATTGTCTCTCGTCGAAGCGTCAGCGCCACGTGGATAGCCGATCTTTTTTCGACTTTGACTCAATTGTCTTCGCTGGATATTTCGGACGTTAAGTGGGACACGTTGCAACGATCGGTTCTTGAAGCCACGTTTCGACAAATTGTAACGGGCGCCCAATCATTGACTCGTCTTGAAGCAAGCTTTCCTGAGCTCTATGAAATTGTTGCAGAATTGGAGAGCAGGGATCGATTGGAGCAAATGAGGTATTTGGCTTTTCGCGGCAAAGCGGCATGGATTCCAGACGTTCTTTTCAATGGGCGACTGCGCTTCTTCTGCTGTTCTGGGTTTAGCCCCGTACATATCGATTTCGTTAATTTGTCACAAAAGGGCGGGTCGAACTTTAAAAGCGTTGCCATGATACTGCCGCAGTTAGTCGATGAAAGCCAAATAGATGCGACGGATCGTCGCGCCGTTCTTTTTCGCGTCATGTCAGCCGCTGTGACCGTTTCTCGTTTCAAACTGTTCTGCGCCACCGTTGACCTCTCTTACATTGAGCTGTTTTTGGTGAACGTCATTTGCTTGAGAGCGCCGTATACATGCAAAATGCGTTGTCTTGCCTGTTTGCCGGGGATCTCTTCTTCTCACGCCTGTCGTGACGACTTTTCCGATCCGTCTATAAAAGAGCAGTGGGAGGAAATGATCGAATCCCTCCTAGAGGCGTCTCTCACTCGACCTGACGTCTTTTTCCGGACTTACAACGACCTCGTGTGGGCGTTGTGCGCTGCTCTTTTATCTCGACCGCCCGTGCTCTCCGTTGCCTTGCCATTCCTTTTGAACGCGATAACTGGCAAAGGACCAGCAACGAGGAGGAATCATTTCACCTGCGACCGCTGCACTGATAGCACGCCTATGTTGGCTGGGCTGACGTCGATTTTTGAGTCTCTGGACGAGTTTGAGCGTTCTGGGTTTGCTCTCCATACGGAATGGCTTGCTCGGGTGTGCGATCATGTGGAGCAGATATCCTCGCTAGGCGATCTTTCCTGCAACGATAAACCGTCACCTCCTCTCAATCGCGACATTCGTCTTTTTCTCGACATTCTCTACTGCATGTGCCGCGATCTGCCGGACGTGCAGCAGCGTTTGGTTCAAGAAACTAAATTTTTGGCACTTTTGCCGTCGTATGTGCCGCCGTTGTGGAAAGAGTGCCGAATAGAGGGCAGCAGATCAGTTGCAACGTCGTCTCTGAGGTTACTGATTGCTCTGGCTGAAAATGATTCCCTAAGGCATCGTGTGCTTTCAGATGCATCATTGCAGATGCTCCTCGACTGCAGTCCCTGTTTTGAGTCCAGTTATCTTACTTGTCTTCTTCTGCTGTGCGAGGACGCTCATTGGCCGGCGAATGTGCTCTCTAAAGACGCAACGGCTCACAGAATGGTTACCTTGCGTTTTGGCATTCTGATGTCTTTCGAAGGAGACATTCAGCGCTATAGGTATTCGAACGGTACTTGTTCATGTCTACGAGATATGGGTCAGAGAACAGACGTTCCAAGCCCAGTGGGCTGGTTTGGAAAGTACGTTCTTTCAATGATGGAGGAGGATGTTGTGCAAGAGCTAGATTGTGTCTGAGGATCGAAGCAGACTCTAGTGCACTAGTCAAATATTTGCCAGTAGATTCACTGTCTCTTTCTGAGCTAGTTTTGACGCGAACTACCCAATACGGGCTTTGTGAAACCCGTATTGAATTCTTTCTGCTGCCCATTTACACACGGCTCGCAGGGTGAACGTGAGTCCGTTACAATTGTCTATTTCGCGTCGAATGCGAGTCTACATTCAGCTAAAGCCTTTCGTTCCACTGCCAGTCCTGTAAGGCCGGACTGATATCGGGGTTCGTAACTTTCTTTTGGAGGACTCTTCTTTTCCTTCTCTATCGCCCTTCTTCACTGTCGTCGCAGCATAGATCTTTGTTTGGAAGAACGTAGACGACTTTCCTGGCATTCGGTATGAACTCTGCTTGCTTTATTTGTTTGAACTTCTCATAGGAATCGATTCGAAAAGACAAAATACGTGTCGTGGCGGATTATCGCGCGGACGTTTAGCAATTAGAGTCGGGGACGCGCTGGGCTGCTTCTAAGAAAGACCTTATGGATGCGTACGAGCGGATCTAGAACAGTTGCAACTAGAGGAGGGAACAGTGAGGAAAGAAGATTGTCTTTCCCCTCCTTTCGGTCTACGTCACCATGCGACGTCATTATTTCTCCTCTCTTCCATTCCGCCTCTGCGTCACGTGTCATTCTTATTGCCCAAATGCTTTTTATTTGGTCGCTCTTTTTTAGGACGAGGTCCTCCTGCCAGTGGGAATTCACGTGGTTAGCGGACGTCACGTCATCAGACGAGTCGGTCAGATGATACTACTAGCTACATTTAGAAGCTTTTATTGACTTTTTTTCTTCATCAAATTGTTGTCGTGTAGCTGTTCCTTCGAAGAATGTTAGTCGTCTCGCGTTTCTACAAAGTAATTTGGTGGTAAGAAGAACGGCATTAGAGAGGGTGGGTCGGAGGTCGGGACCTCCGGCCTGGCTTTGGTGTTCGCCACGCAATTTCCCTTTATCCTTGATCTGCTCGAAAGCTGTTACGAACCATAAGCCCTTAGCTAGAGGTCTAGAGATCCGAGTAATCTTTTTTGCTATCCAATATCGGATGTAGAGTCCGAAGTATAGACGGAACGGAGAAAAGAAGCGATCTTAATTTTTGGGTGCGTTAGGCTCACGTGATTGAGCTGTGCGCTTGTGCAAGGGGCGTTCTCTTAGTAAAGGCAGCGAAAACTTCTCAACTCTTGTTAAGAGCCGATAGAAGCACCTAAAGGGACTCGAAAGCGAGACGTATTATGTAATGCCGTGACCGGTCAGTTGCGCAAGTTGTCAGTTCCGTCGTTGAAGATCGAGTTCCGAGCAATTGAACTTGCAGCGGCGAGCGACTCTTAATTTTAGCGGCGAAAAAAGGAGTAGAGGGTTTGCAATAAGCTCTCTGTGAAGCAACAGGTACAAATTTGCCGTAGATAAAAAGCACGGTATTTTAATTCGAATTTTGGGAGGTTGTTTGTCCGCCGGACATTTTCCTTAAAAAGATTCTCTCTTTTCTTGCGCTAAGCAAGGCTCTATATAGCCAATGCAGAAAGCTGAGTATACTCCGCTTGAACGGGCGTGTTACAGAGGAAACGAAGGTGATGCTCTCTTTCTACTAAAAGAAACATCTAGTCAGCGTTCCTACACGGTTAGTTTCTTATTTTTGCGACTTTCATATTATTCAAAATTCCATATATTTGGTGCAGGGTTTAGCATTCCGGCATGCGAGTGCAAAAGGAATGTTTGAAGTTGTGAACCAATTGAAAGAGTTTGCATCTCGCTTTGTGTGCATGTCTTACTTGTTCTAGACGGCATCTAATATGAACCTTAGGATATTTATCTTGCTTTTACCAACGCCTGTTGTAACGGTCACTTGAAAGTTGTCAAATTATTAATCGACGCCGGAGCGGATGCCAAAAACAATGTGTGTACCCTTTTTTAGACATGTTCTTTATCAAACTGGAATCTTCAGCCTGCTTTAAAAACGTCGTGTTCTAAAGGCTTCGTGGAAATTGCCAAAATAGTAATCGGCGCTGGTGCGGATGTCAATTTGCCAGACTGGGTTAGTAGTGTGTTAGCTTTATAGACTTGTTGTTAAATATTTCTTATCTTAATAAACTTTTAGGAAAAACGAACGCCTTTGTGGGAAGCGTGTTCATCTGGTCACGTAGAAATTGTCAAACTCTTAATTGACGCCGGAGCAGATGTCAATAAGACACCTAAAGTTCGTCGTACTGTGTTACTTTATAGACATGTTGGTCTTTATCCAAATAGAATCTTTAGAATTCAAAGGGAATTTTGTCGGAAGCGTGTTTTAATGGTCACCTAGAAGTTGCCAAACTATTAATCAATGCTGGAGCGGATGTCAATCAAGACAATGAGTCATACCTGGTTTGTAGTAGTGTGTTACTTTAAAACCATGTTCTTCTCTATCTAATAAGAGTTTTAGCTTGATCATGGCTCTTTGTGGGGAGCGTGTTCCAATGGTCACGTAGAAATTGCCAAACTATTAATCGACGCTGGAGCGGATGTCAATAAGACAGACGAGGTTTGTTGTACTGACGTTGCGGACATACATCGTGACACCATGCATATTCGGATCCCCTTTCGACTACTGTACGTTCGCAGCGAAAACTCAGGCAGAAGGCGCTGCACTACCTCTGCATTTTTTTCTTTAGCATTCGTTCCATGCATTACCCGAGTAGTCTGTACGATTTGCTCACGCTGAGTTGCGGGCTTTCGTGCACCTCATTTGCGATCACACAGCAGCCTTGAATCTTTCGACTGCATCTCGGCGAATTCTTAGCGGGTTGCATGCAGCGTGCGTAGGCTCATTCGAAAGCTTATTTTAGGATTAATTAAGGTAATTATGTATGAATTACCTTCAATGAGAGGTGCCTAGGGAGAATAGAGAGCTAGTCTCGTTCCCAGCCCCTCCGTTAATATCACTACGGGGAGAGGGTCTGGGGACATGCCTTTGATCATGTTGTGCACCGCTCCCCCCGATTGGGGGAGGGGGGATAATTGGTAGTAACGTAACGTAGGTGCCGCGAAGTAGCAAGTGCACGTGTGAAGTAGCAAGTGTACACGTGATTCAGCGTTGCGTGTCGATTTCTAGCTAGATTACGGATCGCGAGAATCTCGCTCTGTATGGTATATGCAAAGGGGCGCTGCAGAACGGTTTCGCCGGCAGCAGTCGGCGAGTGCGGTGCGAGATAAGCGCACACGAGCACAGATCTCTATACCGGCGAAACCGTTCTGCAGCGCCCTATAGAGCGAGATTCTCGCGATCCGTAATGTAGCTAGAAATCGACGCGCAACGTTGCTAATGAAAAGATGAATATGAATCGCGTGTGCACTTGCTACTTCGCGGCACCTACGCCACTACCAATTATCCCCCCCCCCCCCCCCCCCCCCCCCCCCAAATCGGGGGGAGCGGTGCACAACAAGATCAAAGGCATGACCCTCT